>NW_006793929.1:128374-138916 GCF_000442215.2 Lipotes vexillifer
TTCCCTCATTTTTTTCTTATGTTGTTCTTTGGATGCTGTGTACTGGCTTCCTCTTTACTGTTCACCACTGGAGGGACACAAGATAGGTATCTGCTGGTGGTTCATATGGGAGATGGTGTGGGAAAGGGGCCATGCTTCATGGCTAAGGGCACTCTTCTTTGCTTTGCTGAGAGTGGTTCCTGCAAATAAGTTTTCTCTGCATGATAGTTTGTGATGCTCTCCGTCTTGCCTTTCTGAACCAAGTCGGCAGACCCCAACAGATAGATGGGCAAAAGAAGTTAAATACAAAAATGTTCAATTTCACTACTGTTCACTACTAATTGACATTAATTTCTTTATCAAAGCAAATTCAGCTGGAAACAGTGAGATATTATTTTTATGCTAATTCAGGTTCAGTGAAATGGGTATTCCATATACACTGCTGATGTGACTTAGATTGTCTTAAAACTTTTTTTGGAAAGCAATTCAGTGTGAGATGTGACCCCAAAATGTTTAATCATGTTGATCTGGTATTTTCACTACTAGAAATCTATCTCCCCCAGAAGTCTAAAGTACAGAAAGAAATACACCACCAAAAAAAGATATTCACACCATTCACTTATTAATCTTTCTTTCTCCACTGATGTATGTGGATTCCTTTGCAATATATCAGTATTACATTCCTGTATGTGATGGGCTTACCCTGGGCCATCTACTCTGCTTCATTGCCCTGTCCCACTCTACTCTTGATTGGTAATGACCTTTTGACATTCAATTTGTTTTTCTCTCTGCCCTGTATATTTACTGTAGGTGTGAAAAATGGGTTTGATGTTATCCGAATAAACCTTCATTTTGTGTATTGCTGGACTGAATATTCTAAGTGGTGAGCACGTATATTCTCGGTTTCTGTGCTGTCTTATTCAACACACACTTTTTCAACACACACACATGTGAGCACATGTATTCTTGTTTTCTGTGCTGTCTTATTCAACACATGCTTTTTTTCATACTATACACTGGCTTTTAAAGATTTTCATTTTTTGCCCCCAATATATTTTCCTTTCTTCCTTTCTCTTTTTTCTTTTCTCCACTCCACCCCTACCCTGTTTATTAGTATAGATTTGGGCAGGTCCAGTGATATAATTAGAAAGCAAATAAAAGATTGAGTTGTGAGGAGACATTCAAGATGGCAGAGGAGTGAGACCTGGATATCGCCTTCTTCCCCATAAATACATCAGAAATACATCAACATGTGGAGCAACTCCTACAGAACACCTGCTGTGGCAGAAGACCTCAGACCTCCCAAAAGGCAAGAAACTCCCCACGTACCTGGGTAGGGCAAAAGAAAAAAGGAAAAACAGAGACGAAAGAATAGGGACGGGACCTGCACCAGTGGGAGGGAGCTGTGAAGGAGGAAAAGTTTCCACATACTAGGAAGGCCCTTCGCGGGCGGAGACTGTGGGAGGCGGAGGTGGGGAAGCTTCAGAGCCACGGAGGAGAGCGCAGCAACGGGGGCGCGGAGGGCAAAGCGGGGAGATTCCCGCACACAGGATCGGTGCCGACCGGCGCTCACCAGCCCGAGAGGCTCGTCTGCTCACCCACTGGGGCGGGTGGGGGCTGGGAGCTGAGGCTCGGCCTTCGGAGGTCGGATCCCAGGGATACAGCTGGGGTTGGCTGCATGAACACAGCCTGAAGGGGACTAGTGTGCCACGGTTAGCCGGGAGGGAGTCCGGGAAAAAGTCTGGAGTTGCCGAAGAAGCAAGAGACCATTGTTTCGGGGTGCATGAGCATAGGGGATTCAGAGCACAGCCTCAGTGAGCTCCAGAGACGAGCACACACCGTGGCTATCAGCGCTGGCACCAGAGACGGGCATGAGATGCTAAGGCTGCTGCTGCCGCCACCAAGAAACCTGTGTGCGAGCACAGATCACTGTCCACACCTCCCCTCCCGGGAGCCTGTGCAGCCCACCACTGCCAGGGTCCCGTGATCCAGGGACAGTTTCCTGGGAGAACGCACTGTGCGCCTCAGGCTGGTGCAACGTCATGCCAGCCTCTGCTGCAGCAGGCTGGCCTTGCATTCCATACCACTCCCTCCCCCAGGCCTGAGTGAGCCAGAGCCCCAGAATCAGCTGCTCTGAGTGGAGAACAGACGCCCTCAGGTGACCTACATGCAGAGGCAGTGCCAAATCCAAAGCTGAACCCCAGGAGTTGTGCGAACAAAGAAGAGAAAGGGAAATTTCACCCAACAGCCTCAGGAGCAGTGAATTAAATCTCCACAGTCAACCTAATGTACGCTGCATCTGTGGAATACCTGAATAGACAATGAATCATTCCAAATTGAGGTGGTGGACTTTGGGAGCAAGATATTACAAAGAAAGAAAACTACAGGCCAATATCACTGATGAACATAGATGTAAAAATCCTCAACAAAATACTAGCAAACAGAATCCAACAGCACATTAAAAGGAACATACACCATGATCAAGTGGGGTTTATCCCAGGAATGCAAGGATTCTTCAATATACGCAAATCAATCAATGAGATACACCATATTAACAAATTGACGGAGAAAAACCGTATGATCATCTCAATAGATGCAGAAAAAGCTTTTGACAAAATTCAACACCCATTTATGATAAAAACCCTCCAGAAAGTAGGCATAGAGGGAACTTATCTCAACATAATAAAGGCCATATATGACAAACCCCTAGCCAATATCGTTCTCATGGTGAAGAACTGAAACCATTTCCACTAAGATCAGGAACAAGACAAGGTTGCCCACTCTCACCACTATTATTCAACATAGTTTTGGAAGTTTTTGCCACAGCAATCAGACAAGAAAAAGAAATAAAAGGAATCCAAATTGGAAAACAATAAGTAAAGCTGTCACTGTTTGCAGATGACATGATACTATACATACAGAGTCCTAAAGACGCTACCAGAAAATTACTAGAGCTAATTAATGAATTTGGTAAAGTAGTAGGATACAAAATTAATGTACAGAAATCTCTGGCATTCCTATACACTAATGATGAAAAGTCTGAAACAGAAATGAAGGAAACACTCCCATTTACCATGGCAACAAAAAGAATAAAATAACTAGGAATAAACCTACCTAAGGAGACAAAAGACCTGTATGCAGAAAACCATAAGACACTGATGAAAGAAATCAAAGATGATACAAACAGATGGAGAGATATACCATGTTCTTGGATTGGAGGATTCAATATTGTGAAAATGACTCTACTACCCAAAGCAGTGTACAGATTCAATGCAATCCCTATCAAACTACCAATGGCATTTTTCACAGAACTAGAACAAAAAATTTCACAATTTGTATGGAAACACCAAGTAGCCAAAGCAATCTTGAGAAAGAAAAACAGAGCTGGAGGAATCAGGCTCCCTGACTTCAGACTATACTACAAAGCTACAGTAATCAAGACAGTATGGTACTGGCACAAAAACAGAAAGATAGATCAATGGAACAGGTTAGAAAGCCCAGAGATAAACCCACACAGATGTGGTCACCTTGTCTTTGATAAAGGAGGCAAGACTATACAATGGAGAAAAGACAGCCTCTTCAGTAAGTGGTGCTGGGAAAACTGGACAGCTACATGTAAAAGAATGAAATCAGAACACCCCCCTAATGCCATACACAAAAATAAACTCCAGATGGATTAAAGACCTAAATGTAAGGCCAGACACTATGAAAGTCTTAGAGGAAAACCTAGGCAGAACACTCTAGGACATAAATCACAGCAAGATCCTTTTGACCCACCTCCTAGAGAAATGAGAATAAAAACAAAAATAAACAAATGGGACCTAATGAAACAAAGGCTTTCACACAGCAAAGGGAACCATAAACAAGACCAAAAGACAACCCTCAGAACGGGAGAAAATATTTGCAAATGAAGCAACTGACAAAGGATTAACCTCCAAAATTTACAAGTAGCTCATGCAGCTCAATATCAAAAAAACAAACAACCCAATCAAAAAATTGACAGAAGACCTAAATAAACATTTCTCCAAAGGAGATATACAGACAGCCAACAAACACATGAAAGAATGTTCAGCATCACTAGTCATTAGAGAAATGAAAATCAGAACTACAGTGAGGTATCAACTCACACCAGTCAGAATGGCCATCATCAAAAAATCTACAAACAATAAATGCTGGAGAGGGTGTGGAGAAAAGGGGACTCTTGCAGTGTTGGTGGGAATGTAAATTGATACAGCCACTATGGAGAACAGTATGGAGGTTCCTTAAGAAACTAAAAATAGAACTACCATACAACCCAGCAATCCCACTACTGGGCATATACCCTGAGAAAACCATAATTCAAAAAGAGTCATGTACCACAATGTTCACTGCAGCTCTGTATACAACATCCAGGACATGGAAACAACCTAAGTGTCCATCGACAAATGAATGGATAAAGAAGATGTAGCAATATATACAATGGAATATTACTCAGCCATAAAAAGAAATGAAATTGAGTTATTTGTAATGAGGTGGATGGACCTAGGGTCTGTCATACAGAGTGAAGTAAGTCAGAAGGAGAAAAACAAATACCATATGCTAACACATATATATGGAATCTAAAAAAGAAAAAAATGGTTATGAAGTACCTAGGGGCAGGACAGGAATAATGACGCAGATGTAGAGAATGGAGAATGGACTTGAGGACATGGTAAGGGGGAAGGGTAAGCTGGGACGAAGTGAGAGAGTAGCATTGACATATATACACTACCAAATGTAAAATAGATAGCTAGTGGGGAGCAGCCGCATAGCACAGGGAGATCAGCTCGGTACTTTGTGACCACCTAGAGGGGTGGGATAGGGAGGGTGGGAGGGAGATGCAAGATGGAGGACATATGGAGATATATGTATATGTATAGCTGATTCGCTTTGTTATAAAGCAGAAACTAACACACCATCGTAAAGCAATTATACTCTAATAAAGATATTTTTTAAAAAATGATTGAGTTGTTTCAGCAGTTTGCTTACTGCCACTTTCCTTGCCAATGTATTAAAAAGCCTTTAAAAATTTGGACCTATTATATTGCATTTGTGCCCATTATCAATTCAAGATTTAAAAGGCTATAATTATTCTCTAAAGTTTCCTTAGTCCTTTGGACTACTCCAACTCGGATTAGTGGAGACTGGATAGATTAGATAAATGCATAGCTACAAGTTCTTATTTCATTTAATTTTGATGTGTGATACTTGTTGATAAATAGATATTTGTAGGAATCTGCATTTCTTGTAATGGGCTTGATAAATGAATTATAATAGTATCTACAAATAAGTTAATTATGTGTGAATTTTAACCAACTTTTAGGCCTCATATTTTGGGGCAAATCCTTACATCATCCTCTTCCCCTCAGATAGCAAAAAGTAGTTGTAGGCTGAGAACAATTTTGTCTTGTTTCTTCCTTCCTTGCAAAGACAGCAATAGATATATTGTGTACAATCATTTCTTTATTCTGTGCTTGCTTTGGATTCTTATATGTACTTGGAAGAATTTCCCCCCCAGATTGAATTTTTTTCTGTTTGCTCATTTTCCCAGGACTGCTCTTTTTGGGTGATAGAAAGCTTTTCCAGTGTTTTGACACAGGCAATATGTGCTACTTAGGGTGGTACCTTAAATAGTGCATTACATTAAAATTTTTTTCGACATTACTTCCTAAGAGTTCATGGGCAGTTTTCTTTGGCTGTCAGGAATATTTAGAGAGAGGACAGGAAGAGGACTAAGGTTCATGGCACCTACTGCGTCAGCCCTGCTGAGCACTTGTGCATATGGTGGTGCCTGCCCACCTCAGGAATCAAGAGTAAATTGCCTCTCACCTCTGATTCTGTGGCCAGGTGCTGTCCAAAGACCTTCCCCTGGATTTCTGAGAACTCTTAGGGGAGGGGGGATACCCTTCTATTCTCCTTGCCCCCTGGGATCCTCTGTTTGCCTGGCGCTGTGTCTAGTTTTTCCATGCTAGTCTGGATGAAAATTCAGCTCCTCTCTTTATTCCCTCCCACCATCCTCCTCACATACTCTTCATTAGGTGTGATATTTTTTAAAAAAATATTTATTTATTTATTTGGCTGCACCGGGTCTTAGTTGTGGCTTGCGGGATCTTTAGTTGTGGCATGCAGGATCTTTTTAGTCGTGGCATGTGGGAATCTTTCAGTTGCGTCATGCATGCAGGATTTAGTTCCACGACCAGGGATCGAACCCTGTCCCCTGCATTGGGAGTGTGGAGTCTTAACTGCTGGACCACCAGGGAAGTCCCCATTAGGTGATATTTTAATAGCTGCTGCTGAGCCACTGGAGGAGGAAAGAGGGACATACATTCTCCCTGGCTCCTCCCTCCTGTTTCTTCCTTTTGCCTCCTGAAGCTTCTCAACATTTCTTTTCAAGAGCAAAGCCTGCCACTGAGAAGAGTGACATACATTCTCCCTGGCTCCTCCCTCCTGTTTCTTCCTTTTGCCTCCTGAAGCTTCTCAACATTTCTTTTCAAGAGCAAAGCCTGCCACTGAGTCTCCCCTCCAATCGTGACAGCTGTGTCTTGTACTTGGGGTTCATTGAGCTTCTTGGACCTGCTGGTTTATAGTTTTCATAAAATTAGTAATACTTTCGCCATTATTTCTTGATCACAGGTCTACAGGTCAACTGCAGATTGATTAATTGAGGAGAGACGTGTCCTCCTTTAACTAGTGCTCTCCAGGATATATTTCTGTTGTGGCAGTCAGCATGAGCAATGAGCACAAGCGCCAAGCCAAGCCATGCAGCCCTACTTAAGGCCTCTGCTCATGTCACAATATTCTGTTGGCCAAAGCATATGACATGACCAAGTCCCACATCAAGCAGATGAGGACATCTACTTCACTCACACTGAGGTGGGGAGGGAAATGAATATTTGCTAAACAGTAATGCAAGCTCTCACAATGTTTTGTTCTTGCATGATTCTTTTTTTGGCTCTGGCAAACAGTGTTTGCTGGAAAGTGAATCCACTTTGGAGTCAGACCTGGATTCAAACCCCAGTTAGTTTTGCCACTAACTACTTGTGTGACTTTAGGTAAGTTACCTAACCTTTCTGAGCTATGTTCTCTTAGTTGTAAAAATGGGAAAAATCACATTTACCTCATATGATTGTTGGGGGAATTAAGGCATATAACACCCATGGTAATGTTTAGTACAAAATTGACAATTAATATTAGTTTCCTTTTAGGATTCCAAGTAGGCTTTTATTATAGACATTGGCTCTAGAAAGTAAAATAATCCAACAGGATAGTGAGCATTTTCAGATGAGTTATGATACTAACCAGTTTATTCGCATGCATAATGATGGATGGGAATCAGAATTTGGAAGTAGGAAGTGAATACTGTACTGATTAGCTGCGTCCCGATTGGAGGTGGATCCATTTCCAAGGTTTATATTAAGGGTAGGTGACCAGGACCTTTCTAGAGGAAATCAGGAGCACCTGTTCATCTACTAGCAGTGTGGTACATAGGATTATACTGTGGGGCCCTTTCTGGGCATGACTTTCCCCCACTTCCCTATTGTCAGATTGGGCGCAGTGAGAGGTGTGAATGGTGCAGGAATATTTGTCAGTTGGATGTGGTAATTTTCAGTTCTCCGAAGCTTTCATGTTTGGATAGGATGGATTGTTGTGCATGGGAGCTGGGTTATTGCTGACTTGGTAGAGAACTTTAACTGCTGGTCCTTTCCAGGGACTGTATCTTTAAGGGATACAGTCCTAATTCCATGGGAAGCTGCTCCTTAAGTTAGGAAAGCCTTGTGGGCCCAGAGTCAGGGGTCTACATAGTGGTCTGGGGGCTCCCTCTCAGGAAGGAAAAAGGCTTCTGATCTCTAGGGTTCAGAGCAGACCTCATCTTTTACTTTGGTTTTTCTCTTCCTGTTTTGTCCTCAAATTTTTAATTAAACTGAAATAGTAAGTATGGACTGAGAAAATCACATTAGAGTAAAATTTTTCACTGAGAGCCTGGCATCAGCCTAAACAAAAGTCAATAATTTTGGCATTGATGTGGCTAGCTCGAAATCCGGACTCATCAGTGAAGCTGACAGTGGACCATTTTCCATGCCAGGCTCTTCAGAATTGAGAATGCAAGACATCCAGTGGTAGGATGAGCACCCAGGCTGATGGCCATGGTTGGAGCGCTGAGCTCCCACTTCAAGCCAGAGCTGGTATCTTATACCAGAGGAGGAGGAAGGGGAGGGGAGAGGGAGGGAGGGGAAGGAAGAAGAGGCAGATGCAGACACTTGAGGGGCAGAGTCTTAACTTTAGCATGTTTCATATGTACAACCACACCCCACAGCTCAGGACCCCCTCATGGTTCCAGATCAGGGTTAGGCAGCTGAACACCTTTCACTTCTAGCCCCATCTTCCACCATCAGACATCATTAGTAGATCTGTGATCGCCTCTTCCTTCTGAGCCTGAACTCCCCTCGGCCAGCTCAGGCCAGCACACTGGCCAGCCTCTGCTCCTTGAGCAGAAGCGGCAAATAGGTTCAATGTGCTCATCATCATATTTTGCTCATGGGATAAGAGAAAGACTGCAATGAATAAGTAAAAAGGAGTGAGTTTTGGAAAAGATGAAAACTCTAACTTGTGATCTTTAATTAGATATTTAAAGTTTGCTGGCCCATCACTCAGGCTTGGCTTGGCTTCTTTGTTTCTAAGCTCTAATCTAATATAGAAGCACTGACTGGTGCCTGTTTATGGGCTACTGAGAGCAGTTCTCTCAGAGGTCTCCTTTCTGCTCCCTAGAACTCAGTTTAATTCAGTGGATGGAGCTGGAACAGCTGCACTTCCAAAATTGCTGCCACATTCCAGTTTACAGGGCTGAGGCTTTATCTCCGAAGTCCTGCTCCTTCTAATAATGGCTTGCCTTGGATTTCTTACTACTGCTGTGAGACAGTCCTCTTGTTGGCAAAGCATTTATGAGACGCCTTCTGTGTGCTTTAGTGTCTCACTAGGGGTGAGGAGGAGATTCAGAAGGAATAAAAGACAAGTTTCCTATTCAGGGAACCCTAAACTCTTAGGATATCAATTATGCTTCTGCTTGATGATTTCAAAGTTGCTCCTTCACAAAAAGGAGGGGATATATGTATATGTATAGCTGATTCACTTTGCTGTACAGCAGAAACTAACACAACATTGTAAAGCAATTATACTCCAGTAAAAACTAATTTAAAAAGAGAATAGTGGGGAAAAAAAGTTGCTCCTTCCCATCACAACCGCAGGATCTCAGTTTAGGATTTAAGACTTGCCCACCTACACTCAACCCTCTTGTTCCCTGAGTTCACACCTTCACCTAATGTGTAGGAAGGTCTAGTTTTCCCCACCAGAGAGTAAGTCCCTTTAAGGGCAGGGACCCCCTGTATTTTTTTCCCCCATAGTGGGTTTAAATCCTGGGTTCCTTGTTTATTCTTAGCCTGTCACCAGGACCCCTGCACTGCTCACTGGGACCCTCTCCTGGCACCGGGCCATGGTGGGCTCAGCCTAGTTCTTTAGTCACCAAGATAATCAGTCTCTTAGAATCACACTGAAATAATCAAGTGGGTTCAGACATCCTGCATCACTTAACAAAACATTGAAGCATAGACAAATCTCTGAAAAATCTTTTAAAAATTAAATTGAATTACTAGGAAAAAGAGCTAGTGTAGATTTCTGATTACATATGAATATGCTTGTTCTGATTTCAAGGTGAAGGATCTACTCCACATATATTATTTGAAAGTGGAGCATTGTGCTGAGCTCTGGGGTTACAATGATGAAAAGGGGGGTCCCTCTCTTCAAGAAGCTGATGTTCTGGAGCAGCCTACAAGGTGTCAGGGATGTACCAAGGAGAGTAGTTACAAAAAGGGATAAACGTAGTTCTGTCCTCAAAGTAATAACAGTTTGATAAGGGATGCAGTATGCCAATAGTAGAAGCTCAACCCTGGAGAGCTCTCAGAGTTAGTAAAACCCATCGGGCCTGCCTGTGGGTGACCGCCAATCCCAGTGCAGGTAGATTACAGCTAAGCAAGCAGGTGTGTGCTACAACTCAGCAGAGTGTGGCATTAGGTCCTGACCTTGGTGATACAGCTCACCAACCATCATCGTCTACAGATCAGAGTTACAAACTGGGTGGTCTCCATACCAGGAAGAGATGAGCCTATAAGCCCCTTGAAGGAAGCCAACAGCAGCCAGTACATAACAGATGAGGTTTGCTTACACAAATCCTGCATTGTGGTAATTTTTGAGGATATACAAGGACAGTGCTCCACATGGGAAAAGTATGGGGAGGGGTAGTTGGAGACAGACAGATGTGAGGCTGAAGCCTGACTTCATCACTTATTAGTTGTGTGGCCTTGGGCAAGTTCCTTAACTTCTCTGAACCACAGTTTGCTCATCTGTTAAGTGGGAGTGATGAGCCCTACTTGGGTGATGGCTGTAAGAACAAATAAAGTAGTATGTTTAGGTGCCCAACACAGTGACTGGCACATAGTAGGTACAAAGTCAATTTTACTTTCCCCCCTTCCTCCTTCTTTTTGTATCAGCAGG
>NW_006793929.1:139122-142682 GCF_000442215.2 Lipotes vexillifer
TACAAAGTAAATTTTACTTACCCCCCTTCCTCCTTCTTTTTGTATCGGCAGGAAGCAGCCATTATGAAATACATCTAAAATAAACGACACTCTTAGAAATAGTAGAATATCATGAACCATATCAATGAGAGTGGCCTGGAACGGGTATCTGGAAGATGGTATGTCAAGGACTCTCTGACACCTTGAAGGTCAGACACAAAAAAGAGCTCTGACTCTTTAGGACCATTTCTTTAGGGCAGAAATAGGGACATCAGGGTATTAGAATACCGTTCCCAGAAGTCACCCAACTTTTTTGTTTTTTCTCCAAGCATATGCTGGATAGAAATAATTTGCGTACATGCCTGACTTGCCTAAGAGACTAAAGCTTCGCAAACTTTCATTGCAAGAGAATCATGGGGATGCTTGTAAGAGTACAATTTCCTGGATTCCCACCCTCAGAGTGAGTCTGGGGTGTGGCCTAGGAATCTTAATTTTGATAAGCTGATTGGGGGTTCTTTTTTTTAAAAATTAATTAATTAATTAATTAATTTATTTAGGCTGTGTTGGGTCTTCATTTCTGTGTGAGGGCTTTCCCCAGCTGCAGCGAGCGGGGGCCACTCTTCCTTGCGGTGCGCGGGCCTCTTACTGTCGCGGCCTCTCTTGTTGTGGAGCACAGGCTCCAGACGCACAGGCTCAGTACTTGTGGCTCACGGGCCCAGTTGCTCTGCGGCATGTGGGATCTTCCCAGATCAGGGCCCGAACCCATGTCCCCTGCATTGGCAGGCAGATTCTCAACCACTGCGCCACCAGGGAAGCCCCTGATTGGGGGTTCTGACACAAGTTCTGAGGACCACACTTTGGGAAGACCACCCTGGAGGGGAGCCGCTTCAAAGCTCACACTGTTTCCTATTCACTCTGTATTTCCAGTGCCCAGATATCATGGGTGTTGATTGAGTTTTGCTGAAGAAATGAATGAATGATGATTCTCTGAGAAGATTTCCTGTTGTGAAAAGGATATTTTTAAATGATTGGCTTCCTGGTTTCTAGGTTAGTCTCTTGTGAGTTTAGAGTGAAATAATGAGTCTCCTAAAACTTACTCATTCCTGAATGACCTGCCAGAACTGGGAAGAAACCCCTCTATGTAAGTGAGACCCAGTCCCCAGTAGCCCATGTGACCTACCATCCCCAAAACGGGTTTCCATTGAGGGCAGGAGGCAGAGCAGATGCTAGCGTGGGATCGCTCCTGCAAAACAACCATCCTAGCCTTACTGTTTCTCTCTTGGTTCAGAGTTGGTTGATAGAAATCAGTGAGCAGCCCTGTGAGCATCTTATAATTCTTTTTGGGCACTGTAAGTCCCTTAGAACCAAAAGAAGTGCAGGCCTTTTATGTGATTAGGAGAGCTGAAAAACAACAACTTTGATAAATTTGCTCTAAAGGAAACTCATAAAGTTCCTTCGAATTTACCATTTCATTAAAACACCTTTGAGTTGGTGTCTTCTGAATGGCATTAGCGATTCTAAATAGAATAGATTTATCCAACTAAACTTTATTCGCGGGCATTTTCTCTTTAGATATTGCTTCTCTATTCTTGCGCTTGTGTCTTTATCACCTGTTTGCTAGTAGCTCCCAGAGTCTGGGGTCATGCTTCTCACTGAGTTTTGTGGAACACTTGCTCTCTACCATGGGGAGAAGAGTTATGGTTTATATACAGGTTTTCTATGTGAATATTGGACAATTAGACTGCATTCCATTTGCATTTTACAGTGTTACACTTAGAAGAAAGAGGCCCCAGGAGATGGTACCATAGCCGCCTATTAAGAGTTGTCCATACTTGGTATTTGAAACTGCTTTTAAGGCATCATGATGTTTGTGAAACACATATATTCATTGTCCCAAGAAAACGTTAGACATTTATCAAGATGGTGAAATGACTCTATTCGCTTTAAATTAATTAATGGTTAATTTCCATAGGGCGAGACCGAGCAAAATATCTTAATATGTAATTAAAACAAGGAACTGGGAATGCTTCCATTACAAAAAAACTACTGATTTCACCATTTTCAATCCTTTTATGGATGTAACATACACCCTTTTACTAGATGCATATTATAATTTTAGGTCTCTGGGGATTTTAATTACCTCATTGTTTATTATTATTTTTAAATGTTATATCACTTTCTGAAAATAGAGGTGCTGTGTTTTCCTGAAAATACTGCCTTTTATAGTCATATTCAACTCTTTCAGACCCTCAAGACTGAGTAGGCATTTAGGGCTCAGGCAGTCAGCAGAGTCTCCACCCAGGGGGGCCAGTTCTTCCCCCAGGAGTCCTGGGCGATGGGGAAAGGGCCACAGCAGGCCCCAGGGGATGGTCTGGGATTCACGGTTGCTGAGGGTGGTTTTAATTTAATTTAATATCCCTTCCCTTCCTGCCCCTGCTACTGCTAATATTTCAGATATGGGGGTGGGGGGGTGGGGACCTTGCCTTGCTGTGGCACAAGGACCTAAAAGAAATGACTTACTGCTCTAGGGCATGTCACTGTTAATGTCTGGAACACCTAGGGTATAGCCATATGCTCAAATGATATGTCTGTTACCATTTAGAAGAGTTTCTTGAATTATTGGGGGTTGTCAATTAGGAGACAGAGCAATCCCTTGAGGAAAGAACGCATTAGGTGCTCCATCATTGTTTCTTTGTGATAAAGAAAAATGAAAAGAAGGAAGGATAGGAATCCTTACTGGAAACGCTGGATCCTGTGCTGAGTGCTGTGGAGGATACAAAGAGAGAAGAGACATTCTGCCCTTGCAAACATAAACCGTAATCCTACACAGCAGGCTGATACAGCAGGAAAGCTGTAGATCAGAGCTCTAGGCCCCAGGATGGCCCTGGACCCAGCGCTGAGTGGTGAGCTGTGTTGTAAGCAGCTGCTTACTAAAAATAAAGCCTCGTGTTTGTGAAGGATTGACTTAAATTAGCCTGAATTCAAGGTCTGGATACACGAATTCACCATCTCCGGCTGACGCTTTTTTCTGCTCTTTGGAATTGGAGGTTGGCCGGCCAGGCAGCCAGGAATTGCATATGGCGCCAGCCTCTTTAACTGCGTGTGGCCTGAAAGTGTGTCCTGGCAGCAAAAGCACCGAGAGCAGTGGTTGTGGCTGGTTCATTTCATGGGAATTGAAAAGGAACAGGAGGCAGATCGCTGTTTCCTGGGGTGGCGGGGCAGAGTTTTATGGTGGAGTCAGGCTGCTGCCTTGAATGAAGGGTGGGGCTGGGTGAGTGCGGTGGAGGGCTCCGAGCCCCCTGATAGGGAACACGGGGGAGTGCAGGGGCCCTGGAGGGCTTGGAGTTCATGGTGGCAGACTATTAGAGGGGGTGTCGTGGCGGGGGCCTTGAACCCTGGATTTGAATGCCAGCTCAGGGTTCACTGGCAGTGCCCACCCACCACATATACTAAGTGCTCAACAAATATTTGCCACGTGAATAGATGAATGACTTGGACTCTGACAACTGGACTTTATCCTATAAGTGAGACAAGCAAGATTTAACAGGGAGGTGGTGTTTGTGGCAGGTGGGCTCTTTCCC
>NW_006793929.1:142692-151526 GCF_000442215.2 Lipotes vexillifer
CACATCAAAACGTATCTGACCTGGGTCTCCTTCATATGTTAAACAAGCCAGTCAGTACCGGGTGCTAACAACAAACAGCAGCTTGATGTGACATCACCTCCAGCTAGTGTCAGCATTCTGTGAGCCTTCAAGTGGTTACCACAAGGCCTATGGGGGATGTCAGGGGTTGGGGTGGGAGGGGGCAGTTGGGGTTGGAGGATCTTTCAGGTCACCTGGGTGTCTGTATGAGGAACCATATCCTGTCTCTGTGCGCGGCAGGATCCGCTGTGGTTTCATCTCCTTTCTGCTTTGGCCTGGAGAACTTCAAACTCACAAAGCTCTCTGAATACTGAAATCTCCTGTGCCTTGTCCTCCACGCTCTTCTGTTTCCAGTGGGGCTATCCCCCTTGGCTGCAGCTGTCTGATTTCCCAGCTAAGCTCCTTAGAAATGACCCAGATAAAAATGGCAGCCCTTCCTGACTGCCTGTCGAATAACTTGAAATAAAACCTCTACCTTCTAAGTTAGGCTCTTTTTTGCGGTACGCGGGCCTCTCACTGTTGTGGCCTCTCCCGTTACGGGGCACAGGCTCCGGACGCGCAGGCTCAGCGCATGGCTCACGGGCCCAGCCGCTCCGTGGCATGTGGGATCTTCCCAGACCAGGGCACGAACCCGTGTCCCCTGCATCGGCAGGCTGACTCTCAATCACTGCTCCACCAGGGAAGCCCTAAGTTAGGCTTTTTATTGCTTGTGGTTTTTCTTGTCTGCTAGCTGGTTTTGTTTCATTATGTTTTGTTTTTAAAGCAAACCAAGTTAAATGGGTAGTTTTGAGTTGTTTTGTTTTCTGATCACCAGCATAGGAATCTGTAGCTGCCTGATTATAACCACTAAACCAGTGGAGTGAGAATCTGATGACTGCTTGCTCAGGAGAGCACATCCCAGGTCACTTCTGCCCCTTAAACGCACTTTCCTGTCCTTGGATCAAGCCAGCTGCAACTGTATTTCCTTGGAAGTTTTTCCTTTGAGGCTGAAGGAGTGGTCTACTCCTCTTAAGATGTTATTGACAAGCCTGGGGGAAATGGAAAGCCTTGACTCATTTGAAACTTTTAAAGAGAGAATTCTGCTACTTAACACCTCCAGGCTAAAGCAAGCAGCTGGAAGACAGTTTTGCTTTCACAGGGTCAGAAAATCCTGGGGGTTCCAGGTTTGCAATGGGTAGCAGAGCAGCCTGCGATATTTTTGGAGTTCCAGCGTGGAGCTGGGTACTCATCACGTTTCACTCCTCAGGCTATTGATGGCTGTGGAGCACTGGTGGCCATCCATCTCTGTCAGGGCTTGTCACTTGCTTCATAATAAATATAGCTATTAATACTCTCTCACTTGATCTGGCCAACTTCAGGAGGGCCAGAGCTCTGGTTTCCCTTAATTCCGCCCCACCCTTCTGGACTACATTTTAAAAGTCAGAAACATCAACTCTGGTCTGCCCTGGTAGCTTAAGGTCAGTCTTTTGGCCCAGGGTGGACGAATCTCCTGGGTCGGCCCCTACACCTGATGGCTATTCTCTTTCTCTGTGGTTGTGGGATCTCAGGCATCTGTGGACTGTTAAGTGGGATGCCATCAGCAGCTTGGGTAGGGACCTCTATAAACCAGCCGTCCCTTTTCCAGGACACCTAGTCAGGGTGGCTGAGTTGGTACAGTTACACCAATTTGGGTTTGACACCCTGCTCTGCCACTCTTGAGGGTATGACCTTGGACAACTAACTAGCTCCACCTCAGTTTACACAGCTGTGAAATGGGGACAGGAATAGAATTTGCTTGGGGAATTGTCGTGAAGAGAGGTGAGAAAATGTTTCGAAAGGCCTAAGCACAATGCCAGGCACGTAGCAGGTACCCCAAAAAGGTATTTATCATTAGAGAATCGGGACTCAGCTTACTTAAGTAATAACAGCATCAGTGTTCTCTGAGCCGACTGTACACAGTCTGTGAAGTAGATTTCTTGTGCATGTTTGTTTTTAAATAAACTTTTATTGGAATGGAGTCTTTAAAACTAGAGAATACGTCTGCTAAATTCTTGTCTGAGCAACCTTTTAGAAGCACCTCAGAGCAGGGACTCCCCTGTAGCCCCCACGATGCCGTGAGTGGTGCCAGGCTGGCGGCTGGGCCCGTGGCTGCCACTGAAAATGGGTGAGTGGCATCTTCTAAGCACGGTTGCCTGTTGGAGTCACTGCTGGCCTCGTATGCACAGCAGGCTCTGGCGGAGAGAACTGTAGGTTCACATACAGTTGTAAGAAATAACAGAAATGCCCACATGCTCTTTACTGGGTTTCCCCCATGGTAGCATCTTGCAAAACTATAGGACGGTATCACAACAAGGATATTGATATTGATGCTCTCAGGATACCACCCCAGGTTCCCGCGTGTTGCATTTTATAGTCATACCCATCCCCCTCCTGCTCCTACACCCTCCTTAACCTCTGGAGATTACTAATCTATTAGAGCCAGGATCTTGGTGGAGGCAGAGCTTCTGTCCCAGCCTTGGACTTCTTACCCATGGGATGAACGTCTATTGACTGATTGCTAAAATGATATAAATATCTATATTAATTAAGCCATATCATTTAAAAAATGTCATACAGCCAAACCAAACCCTTAACTGAGACAGGAGAGGTCCAGAAAAGGAGGCCAAAGAATTGTTATTACATTAGGGAAAAATAGAGTTGTGAAGGTGGTTTCAAAGAAGCAGGAAATCTCAGCTTAATCAAGAAAGGTGAGGGGTTGTTACTTTCATATACCATTGAGTTTCCCTTGCCCACAGTGATTACCCTGGCTTTTATTGGGTGCTTTTGAATATTTTTATTCTTTATCTTATTTGAGTATTATCAACAAATTCATCTTAAAATATCCTGGCTGCCACAAATATTTACTTTATAAGGATTTATTACTTCCTAAGGTCTGCATTTACGATTTCTTGAGATGACAGCGTTTTCTTAGGGATCTCACTTCTGAATCTCAGAAAGACGTTAGTGGAGCAAATGGAAGAGGGTGTTCAGAAATATTCTAGAAACTTTGTCGGGCTGTGCCAGGCTTGCTAGGACCACCAGAGCATTCTGGGGCCTTCCACAGCTGCCTGCTCACACGTGTTTCCCTTCCTGGAGCTGGGGTCAGAGAGGACGTGTTTCTCATCTGGAGGGAGTTGCAGGAAGCCAGCAGCACATTGGCCCAGATCCAGAGTCTGGTGGCTGAGCCTCCCAATACCGACGTGGCCACAACAGACCACGGTGGGTGCTGTTTACGGGCACGAGTGTAAAAGAGTCATAGCTGCTACTGGTTGGGGATGGGGGCTGTTTCCATGTTCCTTACCAAGGAGAGCTCCTTAGCCCAGCTCCTGAGGGGACTCTCCAGAGCTCTGCTGTGCTCTGTGTGTGTGTGTGTGTGTGTGTGTGTGTGTGTGTGTGTGTGTGTGTGCACATGTGTGTGTCTGCAGGTTGTTAAAGCAAAATCAGAGTTCTATTCAGGGACTATTGCAAGAGGGGAAAAGAGACCTCAGTATGGAAGTGGGCTCAGTTATAAATAAACATGGACCAGTGGGGATTTACAGGCAAGGAGCAGGGTGGAGGGCTGGTGGGTGGAAAATTACCAAGAAGAAACATCAGGGTTAAAGGGGATTTCTGGCTCAACCTGTCTGACAGGATTCTTGCTGAAGGTGGGCCGGGATGATCAGACATCACCTGGGGACAGGGGGGAGTGAGGAATTTGCTCAGGTATGGGGGGTGGGGGATCCTGGTAAACTGTCTTCTCAGGATTTTTGCTAAAATTAGGCTATGCAAAGACAAATGCGGAAGTCCATAGGTCAAGATCCAGTTGAAAAGAGGATTCAGAGGAGCCTGAGTTTGGAGTGAGAAATCTGGTTGTAAATCCCAGCTCTGTCACTAGATTAACGAGTCTATCTCTTTGAGCCTTAATTTATTCTCCTGTTAAATAATGATGACATCAGTCTTAAGAGATTATTGTAAAAATTAAGTAAAATAATGCATGCTTTGCACCAAACAGGTACTTGGTAAATGTTAGCTCGATCTTTTCTCTTTCACAGTTAGTGCAGTGAGAATACTGATTCTTCGTCCTGAGTTCTTGAGTTAGTAAAGGGTTTTCCTCTGTAGGGGACTGGTTTCATTGAGGGCACAGCTGGTAATAACAGTATTTAACAAAGCACATACCTTACACGTCAGGCACTGTCCTAGGCACTTCACAAGTATTAGCTCATTTCATCATTACCACAATCTTATAAGATAGCTGCTACTTTTATCTCCATTTAAGGTTAAGTAACTTGCCCAAGGCCATGCTAGAAGTAATGAGGCCAGGATTCAAAACCTAGTTCCTCAGGAAAAATACTGATGTCTGGCTCCAGACATTCTGATTTAATCCATAAAGGATGCCATCTGGGCATTGGAAGTTGTGAGCGTTCCCCAGGCAATCCTAATGTGCAGCAAAGTTTGGAAGCCCCTGCCACGCTGGATTGGCTCCTGGTACCCTGCCTGTGGCACAGAGGCATCAGTGGGAGTGGAGAGCAGGAAGGCTGGGCTGGCTGGGCTCAGGGACGCAGCTGAAGAGGAGAAGCGGGGGAGGCGACATGAGTAGAGGGAGGAGGAGTTAGAAGGCATGGGCGAGCTTGCCCGGTGCCACTTAATAAATTCCTGGCAACAGTGCCTTTTTCCTGTGAGTGGGTGTCCTGACTTGGGTGTGGGGCAGCAGCAGCTGCAGTTGCTTCCCCAGGACCAGCTGTCTGGGGTTTCCGAGGAGGGGCCCAGTCAGGCTTGTCTGGAGGGGCTGCTCACTTGTGGTGACACCCGTCCCCCCTCAGCGTGAGCTTAGAGTCAAGGACTCAGAGAGTCCTCTGTCATCCTGAGAGAATGAAAAGGAAGCAGGGGACCTGGGATAAGGCAAACATTCATGCCAGACAAATACCCGCTGCTAAGGCGTTTGTTTGGGGGAGTGCTAGGGACTGAACTCTGTCCCCCCAAATTCAGATATTGAAGCCCTAACCCCAGTGTGTCTATATTTGGAGAAAGGGCCTTTAAGGAGGTAAAGTTACATGAGATCGTAAGGGTGGGCCCTAATCTAATAGAACTGGTGTCCTAATAAGAAGAGAAAGAGACACAGGAGACCTCTCTCTCTTTACACATCACACGAGGACACAGCCAGAAGGTTGCCATCTACAAGCCAGGAAGAGATGCTTCACCAGAAACCAAACCTGTAGGCACCTTGATCTTGGACTTCCAGCCTTCAGAACTGTGAGAAAATAAACTTCTGTTGTTTAAGCCACCCAGTCTTTAGTATTTTGTCATGGCATATTGAGCAGACTAACAGAGGGAATATTGAAGCTTGGGGTAATCTTGAGGGTTAACAGAAGGTTTTTAGATGTTGTTTCTAAAGGAAACAGAAGAGCTATTGGCCTCCGTAATCTTTAGAAGGATAGATTGGCATCCCTTTGTTTCAATCTAATACACACACAGAACTAAAAACCAAAATAACTCCAAGCATAAACTTTCAAAGCATGCTTTTTTTTTTTTGGCTGTGTTGGGTCTTAGTTGTGGCGCGCAGGCTCTCTCGTTGAGGCACACGAGCTCAGTAGTTGTGGCACGCGGGCTTAGCTGCCCCGCAGCATGTGGGAACCTAGTACCCCGACCAGGGATGAACCCGCGTCGCCTGCATTGGAAGGCAGATTCTTTACCACTGGACGACCAGGGAGGTCCCAAAAGATGCTTTAAATGTACTGTTTCTATTTTTTTTTAAATTTATTTTATTTTATTTATTTTTATTTTTGGCTGCATTGGGTCTTTGTTGCTGCACACTGGCTTTCTCTAGTTGCAGCGAGCGGAGGCTACTCTTCGTTGCGGTGCACGGGCTTTTCATTGTGGTGGCTTCTCTCATTGAAGACCATGGACTCTAGGCGTGCAGGCTTCAGTAGTTGTGGCACGTGGGCTCAGTACTTGTAGCTCATGGGCTGTAGAGCTCAGGCTCAGTAGCTGTGGTGCACAGGCTTAGTTGCTCCGCAGCATGTGGGATCTTCCCAGACCAGGGCTCGAACCCGTGTCCCCTGCACTGGCAGGTGGATTCTTAACCACTGCGCCACCAGGGAAGTCCCTACCATTTCTATTTAAAAAGGAAAATTTGGCCAGGACCTTTCCACTTGGATACCAAAAGGAGCTTTTGTAACCTTGCTTTGGCCCCAAAGGCCACATGTAGCGTCTGACCTGCCCCCGTTGCCGCCCACAGCCCAATGTTATTGAAGCAAAGGCTGTGTCAGCCCAAGACCCTGCCTCTGCTTTGTGTGAAGGCAGCAGCCATTTTCCATGTTTGGCTGCCCAAGGCCTGCAGGCCAGAGGAGATATGGTAGCCATCTGGAGAAGGGAAGGATAGGATGGAGATCAGGTGAGCTGTCATTACACGTGGAATCTTCATGTGAATTAGACAGAGTCTTCCTTCTTGGACATAGCGGCCCCCCACCTGCCCCCTCGGCTGGGTGCACTGGTTCAGGGACCAACTGGCACCTATAGAACCAGGATCGGGAGGGCAGTTCCTGGCAGGGATGACTCATCAGCCTGATACCTGGAATAAGAAGATGGGGAGGCCACACAATCTGGCCATTGGTAATTTTGACCTCTTTTAATTACCAAGAGCAGTGCATGATAATTCCCTGAGGGGAAAAAAAAACTGACAAAAATATATGAAACATTGGATTTTAAACGCCAAGCAGCCAAGTCCGGTGGTCTCTGAGATACAGGAAAATCCAAGATAAACTCTGATTGTCCCAGCTTAATGCTTTAGTGCTTTGAGAGAGTTTCCAGGCCATGGTGTAGGGAGAAGGATCCCAGGTAGAGCACAGCAAACTTCCAGGTTTGAGAGATAGAGTTAGGAGTCCGGGGAGATCAAGATATCAAGATTTCACGGGACAAAGTACCAGAGAGGAGAGAGGTGCACAGAGAGAGAGCTCTGGAAATCTGCAAAGAGCCCTTCTTGTGATTTCTGCTCAATATTGATCATTCTATGAGGAAATTACCTGAGGCTGAGGAAGATCCATTGGAAAGAATTAGAAAGAAAGGGTTTAGAGCTCACACAGGGCCAGGAACACTGCCTGTTCTTACCAGCCTGATTGGAAAAATTTATGAGTCACAGAGCACTGGGTAGACTACTTGGGAAGGTCTTGCCTCAGTAATGGGGACTGACTAGCCTTAAACTAAGCTCTGGGCCCTTCTAAGAAATCATCAAAGCAAGACATGAAAGTGGAGAGTTCTTTATGGGTAACTTAACTGCATCTCAGAACAAAGCTCAAGAGGATTTATAAGAATATAAAATCATCCAGTACCTAACAAGGTAAAATTCACAACAGTTGGTATCCAATCAAAGTTTACTAGGCATGAAAAGAAGAAAACTGACACAGATGTTAGAACTGGCAGAAAAAGACATTTAAACAGTTACAACTGTATTCCATATGTTCAAAAAGTTAAGTGGAGACAGGGAAGTATTTTTTAAAAAATACATGTTGAACTTTTAGACATGAAAATTTTTAGGGAAGAAAATATCTTACTTGGAAACATGCTGAATGGGATCAATGGCAGATTAGACATTGCAGGGAAAAAGATTAGTGATCTTGAAGGCATAGCAATAGAAACTATCCAAAATGAAACATACGGAGAAAAAAACCCCGATAATAAATAACAAATAAAAACAAATAACAAAAGAGCGTCAGTGAACTGTAGGACAACTTCAAGTAAACAAATATACAAGTAGATGGAATTCCTGGGGAGAGGGGAGGAGGGAGAACAGAAATATATTTGGAGAAATAAAGATTGAAAATTTTCCAAATTTGATGAAAATTATAACTTAGAGATCCAAGAAATTCGATGAATGCCAAGTACAAGAAGATGAGGGGAACTGTACCAAAGGACATCACAGGACTCCTTCCAAGATGGCGGAGGAGTAAGACGCAGAGATCACCTTCCTCCCCACAGATACACCAGAAATACATCTACACGTGGAGCAACTCCTACAGAACACCTACTGAACACTGGCAGGAGACCTCAGACCTCCCAAAAGGCAAGAAACTCCCCACGTACCTGGGTAGGGCAAGAGAAAAAAGAATAAACAGAGACAAAAGGATAAGGACGGTACCTGCACCCGTGGGAGGGAGCCGTGAAGGAGGAAAGGTCTCCACACACTAGGAGCCCCTTCGCGGGCAGAGATTGCGGGAGGCGGAGCGGGGAGCTTCGGAGCCGCGGAGGACAGCACAGCAACAGGGGCGCGGAGGGCAAAGCGGAGAGATTCCCGCACAGAGGATCGGCGCCGACCGGCGCTCACCAGCCCGAGAGGCTCGTGTGCTCACCCGCCGGGGGCGGGCGGGGCTGCGAGCTGAGGCTCGGTTGCGGTTTCGGTCGGAGCTCAGGGAGAGGACTGGGGTTGGCGGCTTGAACACAGCCCGAAGGGGTTAGTGCGCCACGGATAGCCGGGAGGGAGTCCGGGGGAAAGTCTGGACCTACCCAAGAGGCAAGAGACCTTTTCTTGCCTCTGTGTTTCCTGGGGCGCGAGGAGAGGGGTTTTAAAAGCGCTGCCTAAAGGAGCTCCAGAAACGGGCGGGAGCCGCGGCTAAAAGCTCGGAAACCAGAGACGGGCGGGAGACGCTAAGGCTGCTGCTGCCGCCACCAAGGGGCCTGTGTGCGAGCACAGGTCACGGCCCCCACCCCTCTTCCGGGGAGCCTGTGCAGCCCGCCACTGCCAGGTTCCCGGGACCCAGGGACAATTTCTCAGGGAGAACACACGGCGGGCCTCAGGCTGCTGCAACGTCACGCCGACTTCTGCCGCC
>NW_006793929.1:153586-173419 GCF_000442215.2 Lipotes vexillifer
CCCACCACCACCCCAGCCTCCCACTTTTCTTCCTAAGGAAAGCTCTAAAATAGAGTTTCAAAGGTTTCAACTCTCTTAACCAGTAGGCCCCCGAGATTCTGCCTTTTTGTGGGCACATGGCATTGACCTTATCTGCAGATCATCTCCGTGGATTATGTTTTCACTAGACATGCCCCTGGGGAAAAATATTGTCCAAAAAAAGGTCCTGTTCTAGACCCACCCAGAATGACATAATATTAAGTGTTTTCCATCTTCAACAGTGATACTCTTTTGAGAACTCACAGCCAGTTTGAATTTAGCTAAGTCCAATGTTTTCTTTCTCTTTTTGGTTCATAATTTCCCAGGGGCCTGCTACCTTCGTGCTTAGCTGAAAATGCAGCATTCTCCAGCAGAGAATGCTCTCTGGTATATTTAAAGCAATTAGGTCCCGGGACTTCCCTGGTGGTGCAGTGGTTCAGAATCCGCCTGCCAATGCAGGGGACACGGGTTCGAGCCCTGGTCCGGGAAGATCCCACATGCCGCAGAGCAGCTAAGCCCGTGCGCCACAGCTACTGAGCCTGAGCTCTAGAGCCTGCGAGCCAGAATTACTGAGCCCATGTGCCCCAACTACTGTAGCCCACGTGCCTAGAGCCCGTGCTCCGCAACAAGAGAAGCCACCACAATGAGAAGCCCGCGCATAGCAACGAAGAGTAGCCGCCGCTCGCCGCAACTAGAGAAAGCCGCGTGCAGCAACGAAGACCCAACGCAGCCAAAAATAAATAAACTAATTTAAAAAAAGAAAAAAAGCAATTAGGGCCCTGAATGAGAAGTTCAGTTATAGACAAAGATAAAAGATCAAATTTTAATTAGCTATGGAAATATTATTTTATTAAAGATAGAGTAATTATAAATTATTATAAAGTTATTTTATAAATTGAAAAGAAAAACAAAACCTTTCATTTTATGGGCTCTGTCTATATTTTGCCTTTACCTCATCATTTCACTTAATTCTCTCAAACACTGAGTTGAACGCTCTTATTCCTGTGTAAGGTATTTGCAATTGTGCTACAAATAGGTGACCAACTAGGGCTGAGGGGTTTCTTGGGATGTGGGACTGGCAGCTAAAAGTGGGCAAGTCCCAGGCAAACTGGGACAAATTGGTCACCCTAGAAACTACCCATCTATTTAGTAGCCTAAAACAGAATGATCATTTCTCACAGTTCTGTGGGCTGAATGGGTGGTGGTTCTGCTGTTTTCACCGGAACTCTCCATATGGCTGCTTGGCTGAGGCTGGATGGGATAAGATGTCTGGGGCCTCACCAGAGATGGCTGGCCCTCTTCCTCCATGGAATCTTTCATCACAGCACGGGGGCCTCAGGGTTCCACAGGGTAAGTGTGGAAGCTGCAGGGCCTCTTGAAACCATGCTCAAAAGTTAAGTATTGCCGCTTCGACCACATAGAGTGATGCAGACTCAGCGCCAGCCCAATTCAAGACATGAGAAAATAGACTTCAACTTTCAAAAAATCTTATTGAAAGATTCATTATTGATGAATTGGGAGATTGGGACTGACGTATATACACTAATATGTATAAAATGAATAAGTAATAAGAATTTGCTGTATAAAAAAATAAATAAAATTCAAAAATTCAAAAAAAAGGTAGAATATATACATTATGTGTAAGGAGTGAAAAAATATCACTAGAGATCTACATCATTAGAAGGATTAAGAGAATATAATAAACAACTTTGCTAAAAAATTTGATTACTTTCTTGAAATGGGCAAATTCCTTGAAGACAAAAACTCCAAAGCTCACTCAAGAAGGAGATTACTTGAATTAGCTCTATGTGTGTTAAATAAATTTAATTAATTAAAAAAAATCTTATTGAAAGATAGTGGACATACAATATTATGTTAGTTTCATGTGTACTACATAGAGATTTGACTTGCATACATTATGAAATGATCACACGAGAAATCTAGTAACCATCTGTCCACATACAAAGTTATGACAGTATTATTGACCATTATTGTGCTATACATTCCATCCTCAGGCTTATTTATTTTATAACTGGAGGTTTATACCTCTTAATCCTCTTCAGCTATTTCACCCACCCTCCCCTCTGGCAGCCATCCATTTATTCTCTGTATCTATGAGTCTGTTTTCATTTTGTTTAGTTTTTTAGATTCTGCATATAAGTGAGATCACATGTGGTATTTGTCTTTGTCTGACTTATTTAGTATAATGCCCTCTAGATTCATCCATGTTATTGCAAATGGTAAGGTTTCTTTTTTATGGCTGAGTAGTATTCCATTGCATTCCACACTTTTGATGGGAGGAGTTGCAGAGAATATGGTCATTTTTAGTCCATCACAATCCCCATCATATACATGAGATTCAGTAAATTTAAGTAACTTTTCCAAGACTACATAGCTCTTAAGTGGCAATTCGAGCCTTTGAACCCAGGTCTGTGTGTTTGAAAAACCCATGAGTTTTTCTGGGTTTGAGTCACCATGCCCTGGTGGGGTATAACTACAACATTCGATAATCCAGAGAGCAAATGGGTATTTTCCTGCAGTGCTGGTGTGGAGTGGTGGAGAACGGAGAAAGAGACATAGAAGCAGTGATCTGTGATGTCTGGATTACTGGCATCACAAGTTTGTCCAGTCTGTTTGGAGAATATATTTGCCTGATACTTGCCTGATTCTGTAAATATGTTCGGGCTCCTGCTGTTCTCCTGCCCCGTACTTGAGTACAAGCTTATTTCTAAAAGTAAATTCTTCAGTGGGACTCAGATATTCTATATTCTTGGCCTTGATGTTTCTCTTTCTCTTATGCATTGTAACATTCTTTTTCTACATAAGCCTTTGGATCATCTACAGTTTGAGAGTTTGAAAGACAGTTGTCCCAAGTCGGTTGTTTTCAAAGAGTGGGGGGTCCCTGAGTCCCTTTCAGGGAGTCCATGAGGTCAAAACTATTTTTATAATGCCAAGGTATTATTTGCTTTTCTCTGCTTTCATTCCATCTAGGGTGTAAAGTGGAGTTTTCCAGAAGCTAAGTAATGTGTGATACTGCAACAGATTTTAGTGGAAGCAGATATGAGAATTCCACTCCTTCCTACTAAGACATTAAAGGGACTTGAAAAAAAAAAACTAATGAAGTCTTCTCTTTTGTTCCTTTTTTTAAAAAAAGTTACTTTTTATTAAAAATGTATTTTTATGTTAGCATATTAAGAGTTTGCTGTGATTTTTAAATTAATACACAAATATTTTTAAAGTTTCTCATTTTGTTTCTCATAGTAATAAAATAAATTTTAACTTACTTTTAATTAAAAATTAATAATAGTCACAGAAGCTCTTTGGAGTCCTCAATTTAAGATAGAGTTCTGAAAGCAAAAAGTTTTCATTATTTTATTAGCTGCCATTTGCAAAGCTTGGGCAATTTGCTCTCTTTTAATCCTCCCAGCAAACCTATCAGGAAGGTACCCCATTAATCTCCTCCCAGAGGCATAAACTAGGGCTCAAAATCATTAGCCACACAGCTTGCATGCTGTGCAGCTAGAATTTGAAGCTAGTTCTATCTGACCCCAAAATCAAACTTGAAGGAATCAGTAACCTCCTTGCATGCAATATACCTGTTGCTTTCCTGGACAGAGAGGTTGAAGCAGAGGTCAAGAAGACTGGATGAATTATTTGAGATGGCTCAGGCAGCTAAAAGCCAAGACCTTCTGCTGTCTGTTCTACTCCTCATAGGGACTTGTCCTTTCAAATGGCAATTCCTTTTGTGAGAAAGGAATGCCTTCAAATTCAAATGATACTATGAACCTGGTGGAGGTCTGTTCCCCTTATAACAGGCATTTCTAATAGCACAGTATGCAGACTTTGCTGAGCACTCAACAAGGAAGAAACGTTTGTCCAGTTATCACATTCTAAACTGCCAAAATACATGTGCATTGCCTTAAGTTTTTCAATTATGTTACAGGTCAGCTTGTGCATTTTATCTGTTCGACTCTCTTTTGTAAAACAATTACAATGGTAAAAACAAAGAAACTATTGAGTACTTAACTATGCGTCGGTCACCGAGAGGAAGACTTGATACCAAGGTCTCTCTGAATCCTCACAAGAATACTCCCAGGCTGGCAGTGGGGTGTCCTACCTGCTTTACAGATAAGGAGATGGGCTTGCCGAGGGGAAGCTACTTGCCTGAGGTCACCCAGCTAGTAAGTAGGCGGTGAGTCAAGTATCAGACCCAGGTCCGGGTGGTTCCCAGGCTAAGATTCTTAACCAGCATGCATTGCAAGATCCTAAAAGGCAATGTCAATCTGTCTGTGGAAAGGAGTTCCCCAAAGTAAACTTGAAGTAGCCCAGGTAAATTAGGAAAGGGTCACAATTTTATGGTCAGAGATTTTAAGGAAAAACCAAGTGATGCAACCTCTTCATGTAATAAGAAAACAGATACAATTCTTTAATTTTGTCCTTAGCTTAACCCTTCACTAACATCCAGCAGCTCGGAGTGTACAGAGAAAGGCAGTAAATTCCTCATCTGTATCCCAGTGTGCCAACTGTTTTGGTTTTAATTGTGTCAGGTGTGTCTTCCTTCTGCCTGGAGGTCCTTCCTTAGGTTTGAAAATATCATGATCACATCAACAGTGTGAGAGGTGGTGGGAGAGCTGAGGTTCCACATGTGTCAACAACAGATGTGCACGTCTCCTGGAGCACTGGAAAAAAGAGTAATAGGAGTTCCCTTAGGGCTGTGCTCCACGTGCCCCAGGAGGGGATAAGGACGAAAGCCTCTGTAATTTATATTGACTGCTGAGGTAACCAGGTGCTTTCAGCAAGCATTCCAGTTGCAAATTTGGGTTTTAACAACCTTCCCAACAACCTCTGATTCCTCTTAAAAGTTAAGAGGGAAGAGATATGGGAACATATATATATGTATAACTGACTCACTCTGTTATAAAGCAGAAACTAACACACCATTGTAAAGCAATTATACCCCAATAAAGATGTTAAAAAAAAAAAAAAAAAAAAAAAACCAAAGGACATCACAATCAATTTGCTTGAAACCACTAAGGAAGAGAAAATGTTAAAAGCAAGCAGAGCAAAAATGACATTTTCTGTAAAAGGAACAGAGATAAGCATGACAGCAGATTTCTTGTTGCACGTGAAAAGACAGTGGAGTAACATCTTTTTTTCATTCAGTACTTTAAACTGTCAATCTAGAATTCTATATTTTGTGAAAATATCTTTCAAAAACAAAGGCAAAATAAAGGCATTTTCACATATACAACAGCTGAAAGAATTTATCATCAGCTCATCTGCATTGCAGGAAAAGTTAGAGGGAATCCTTCAGGCAGAAGGAGCATGTAATACTTTGATATGGAAAGAAATGAATGGCAACATGGTTCTACACAAAGGAATTAAGGACACTGGGAATAACTGCATGGGTAAATAGGTGATATTTTTCTATTCAGATACCTTTAAAAGACAGTTGACTGTTTAAGCAAAAATAATAACAGTGTACTGTGGGGTTTATACCATATATATATAAGTTAAATGTACGACAATAGTAACATAAAAGGCAGGAGGGGAATAGCAGCATTATTCATAAGTTCCAAAGATGAACAACCCAAAAGTCCACCAACAGATGACTGGATAAACAAAGGGTGGTATATACAGACAATGGAATATTATTCAGCTCTAAGAAGGAAACTCTGACACATGCTACAACACAGATAAACCTTGAAAACACTATGCTCAGTGAAAAGCCAGACCCAAAAAGTGGTTACCAGGGGCTGGTGGGATTGGGGAATGGAGGGAGTCATTTAATGGGTTCAGAGTTTCTGTCTGGGATACTGTAAAAGTTCTGGAGTTGGATGGTGGTGATGGTGATTCAACAGTGTGAATGTACTTAATGCCACCTAGAACTGGTTACAATGATAAATTTTGTGTTATGTGTATTTTACCACAATTGTAAAAACAGCAAACCACTGCATTGCAACAACAACAACAACAAAAAATCCAGGAGGGGAGAAATGGAAATATGCTATTGTAAGGTTCTTATACTATGTGTGGGGTGATATAATATCAATCGAAATTAGACCATGATACATTGAAAGTGTGTACTATAAACTAAAATAACCACTAAATAACAAAACAAGCCAACAAACAAGATAAATTGGATTTGAAAATACTCAATCCAAAAGCTGTCAGGAAAAAAAGAGAGAGAATTAAGGACAGATGGGGCCAGTAGACAACAAATAGCAAAATGATTGACATAAACCTAACCATGCGTATGGCAAAACTTACCAGTTTGTACATTTTAAATGTATATGGTTTATTGTTATCAATTATCAATTATACCTTAACACAGCTCTTAATAAAGTAACACAGGAGCCTGTGCATCTCTCCTGAAGTGCTGAGCTGTTCAGAGACATTGGTGTTGGCATATCCGAGCATTCTGTGTGTTTGTGTATGTGTCTGTGTGTGTGCCAGGTATGGCTCTCAAACGGTAATATGGCCTTTCTCACAAAACGTTCAAGAATTTGTCCAAAGTTAGGGAGACTTTACTCTTCTTTGGATGATACTTCAGCTCAAAGCATTTCAGGAACTCTGCATTTACAGTAACCTTCACAGACATTTTATGACTCACTAGAGATAATTAGTCTAATCATGTTGTGTAGTGATGCCGAAATTGGACTCCGCATACATGGTTGGTTCAGAACATCAAACTCAATGTCAAAAGACAAGGAAGAGGCAAAAGGTCCATTCAGGCTCTGTAGGAAGTTCCGTCAAGGAGCTCTACGGGAGTTTTGAGCATTTTTTTTAACAAGTGGAGAAAGAGATAATGCTCATTTTTATTGGCATTGTATTAAATAACTGGCTGGATTTCCCTGTAGTCATTGGTGATGGTGAGGTACACAGGTTTGGAGTTACAAAGACATTAATCTTGGCTCTGCCCACTCCTGTGTGACCCTGGACAAGACATTTATTATCTGTGCCTCAGTTTCCTTATTTGCAAAATTGGGATAAAGATAATACCTACCCAATGCGCTATTGTGAGAATTAAATGAGAAAATATATGCAAAACACTCAGAATTGTGCTGACACATAGAATGTAATGATAGTATAAAAAAAGTTTGATCCATTTATTTATTCTTTTGTTTATTGAATGCTCACTATATGTAGTTCTGTGCTAGACAGTGAGTATAATGACCAAAAACAGACATGGAATGGCCCCTAATAAAGTATGATCTTGTACCATTTCTTGTTCAGGAAGGGTAGAAAATCAGAAGCACATGGAAGTATAATTCCCACCTGGGGTAGTATGACTAAGGAAAGGTGTGAGCTCCTGAGGGTTTTGGGGTAAAGGAAAGCCTCGCTGAGGAAATAACATTGGAGCTGATATCTGAGGGTTGAGAGGGTGAGTTAATGAGATGAAGCGTGGGAGTAAGGGAAGAATTTATGCTAGGCAACAGAATAGCGCATGCAAAGGTCCTGAGGCAGGAAGGAGCATGGCACTTTAGTAGAGCTGGAAAAGATGAGTGTGGCCAGAGCTCAGAATTCAAGTTAGCAGTTGGCTTGTGATGAGTCTGGAAAAGTACATAAGGACCAGACCATGCTGGGTCTGGAGTCCATGGCATGAGAAGTCATTTCCTAATTTCAGACCAATGGGAACCCAGTGGAAGCTTTTAAGCAAGGGAATGATAAGATCAGATTTGTATTTAGAAAAAAACCACTTTGACTATTGTGTGGGAAAAGATTGGAGGGGAGGGACCAAGTGAGGATGAGGGAAGAGAGTTAGGATGTTAATATAGACAAGAAATGAAAGAATATTGGACTAGGGTGATAGTATGTGAAGATGATGCTAAGTGGGCAGATCTGAGGGAGAATTCAAATATTGAACCTGGCAAGACTTAGGGTTAAAGAAGATATAGGTGTCAAAGCTAAGCTCCTAGATGAATATTGACGAAGCTGATTAATAAGCAGCAAGTGAGAGTGCTAGAAAGGACCAGTATTTTGTTTAACTCAAGCATATGTTTTCTCATGTGTAGTGAGCTCTGTATTTTCTAGACAAAAAACACAAACAAAAACATCTGCATAAGAGTAGCATGTAATGCTTCCACAAATGAGTGTTAAGGCTCTCACTGAAAAAATCCCCCCAAAATGTGGAAGAAGAATTATTTCATTAGGATTCTGTAGATGTGGTGCATTTAATTCAGGAAGGTTATGGGAATGTAATACAAGATATGATGAAATGTCAGAGCTAGAATCATGTTGTTAGAAAGTGACTGTGTTAAATGAAAATAAAAATTCAACTTATCAAGAGTTGTGGGATGCAGCAAAAGCAGTGCTTAGAGGGAAATTTGTAGCATTGAATGCAATTAAATTAAAAGAGAAGACAGATCCAAAGTCAATAAGCTTCCACCTTAGGAAACTAGAAAAAGAGGAGCAAATTAAATGCAAAGTACATAGAAGAAAAAAATGATAAAAACTGGAGCAGATATTAATGAAGTTGAAAACAAAATCTGTAAAGAAAATCAGACAGAATCAAAAGCTGGTTCTGGTTCTTTGAAAAGATCCATAAAATCAATAAACTTCTAGTCAGGCTAGCTAAGAACGAAAGAGAAAACACACAGATTACAAATATCAGTGATGCAAGAGAAAACATCACTAGGGATCCCATATTAAGAGGATAATAAAGGAATATTATGAACAACTCTGTGCCTACAAAATTGATAACCTGGATGAAATGGACCAATTCCTTGAAAGGCACAATCTGTCAAATCTCCCGCAAGAAGAAACAAACAATCTTTTTTTTTTTTTTTACGGTACACGGGCCTCTCACTGTTGTGGCCTCTCCCGTTGTGGAGCACAGGCTCCGGACATGCAGGCTCAGTGGCCTGGCTCACGGGCCCAGCTGCTCCGTGGCACGTGAGATCTTCCCGGACCGGGGCACGAACCCATGGCCCCTGCATCGGCAGGCGGACTCTCAACCACTGCGCCACCAGGGAAGCCCTGAAACAAACAATCTTAATAGGCCGATATCTGTTAAAGAAATTGAATCAATAACAAACAACTGTCCACAACATAAAGCACCAGGCCCTAAAAGTGACTCCTGAAAGCATCAAGAGACAAGTGACTCATCACATGCAAGTGATCCTCAGTACAATTAACAACTTATTTCTCATCAGACACCATAGAGGCCAGAGGCAGTGGGATGAAATATTCAAAGTGGTGAAAGAAAAAGTCTGTCAATCAACAATACTATATCTGGGAAAATTATCCATCAAAAGGAGGAGAGATTAACACATTCAAGATAAACAAAAACTGAGAGATTTCATTGCTAGAAAGGTTGCCCTATAAAAAATAATAAAGAAAGTCTTCAAGGATGAAATGAAAGGGTATTAGAGGGTAACTTGAATCCACATTATAAGGATAACTACATGGGGGGCTTCCCTGGTGGCGCAGTGGTTGAGAGTCCGCCTGCCGATGCAGGGGACACGGGTTTGTGCCCTGGTCCGGGAAGATCCCACATGCTGCGGAGCAACTAAGCCTGTGAGCCATGGCCGCTGAGCCTGCGTGTCCGGAGCCTGTGCTCCGCAACGGGAGAGGCCACAACAGTGAGAGGCCCGCGTACTGCAAAAAAAAAAAAGAAAAGATAACTACGTGGGTAAATATAAAAGACAGTATAAATGTAGCTTTTGTTTGAACTTATTCTCTTATTCGATTTAAAAGACAACTGCACATATGCACACATAGCAATAATTATAAATATGTGTTGATGGGCACATAATGTATAAAGATATAATTTATATGAGAATAACAGCACAAGGAGTGGGGAGAGAATGGAGCTATATAGGTGCAAAGCTTTTGTACCCATTGAGATTAATTTGGCATTTATCCGAACTAGATTGTGGTAAGTTAAGATATTAAGTGTAGTCCTGAGGGCAGCCACTAAAAATATAACTCAAAAAAATTTAGTAAAAGAAGTGCCCAGGGAATTAAAATGGTATACTAGAAAATATCTTTTTTGGCACAAAAGGCAGTAATAGAAGAATAGAGGAGCAAAAAAGATTTAAGACATATAGAAAACAAATAGCAAAATGGCAGATGTGAATCCTACCATATCACTTACTATATTACATAAAAATGAATTATACACTTCAGTTAAACAGCAGAGATAAACAGACGGGTTTTTAAAAAAATTTTTCCAACCGTATGCTGTCTACAAAATACTTTAGATTGAAAGACGCAAATAGGATGAAAGTCAAGGATGGAAAAAGACATACAAATAGTAACAATCAAAGATGGAGTAGCTATGCTAATTTTGGACAAAATAGATTATAAAACAGAAGATTTTTACAAAGAGATATCTGATAATAATAAAAGGGTCAACTTACCAAGAAGGTATTATAATTGTAAACATATATGCACCTAACAGCAGATCTTTAAGCAAAAACTGGCAAATTGAAAGGAGAAATAGTTCAACAGTAATAGTTGAAGACTTCAATATCCTACTTTCAATAATGAATGGAGGCACTTCCCCAGTGGTCCAGTGGTTAAGGCTCTGTGCTTCCATTGCAGGGGGCCCGGGTTAGATCCCTGGTCAGGGAACTAAGATCCCACATGCCGCAAGGTGGCAAAAAAAAAAAAAAAAATGAATAACCAGGCAGAAGATGAATAGAAAACTTTAACAACACAATAAATCAAGTAGACTTAATAGATATCTATAGATATCTGTTCCACGCAACGGCAGTATAATACACATTCTCAAATGCACCCAGATTATTCTCCAGAAGAGACCATATGTTGGACCATAAAATAAGTCTCAATAAATTTAAAAGGATTAAAATAATACAAAACATGTTCTCTGTTGATGCAAGATCAAAAAAGTGGCAAATATTTTAATTTCCCAAGGGAAGCAGATTCAGATCTCTGTCTTGGTTTAATTCTAGTATTCCCACTCTAAGAGTTGCCATTCTCACTACCGCAAGAATTTCAGGTTCTTAACCTTAAATTCCCAAACTCCATTAATCCTCTTCTCATTTCTTAATCTTGACTTTTCCACTTTATACCAAACATCTTGAATTGGTCTGTGTTTCTCTTGCTGTGTCATGCTATCTTTTAAAGAAATAGTTGCCTTTGGTATAATTTGTGGCCTATGTCACTGATCCTCAACTATTTTCAATTTATTTTCAATGTCATTTTAGACATAGACACATGAAATGTGTGGCTTTCGAAATTCTTCCCTTGGAGTCTGTGCTCTACTGGTGGGTTCTTCTTAGCCTTCATGCAGGTTTGTCATGAGCTATTGCTCCTTATCTCTCAGTGTCTAGTTGCAGGTATCATCAGAAAGTAAACATTCTTCCTGCAGCTGCCTCATCCGCAGCCTACTTGTAATTTTATTTAAGCTTCCTTCTTTCAGAATCACGAGGCAGAAGAAAAAAAATTAGAAAACAGAACGATATCTTTGAGAGGCATTAGCTCCTCTCCCACATCCTATCCATTATCCGTGCTTTATGTTCTTTAATTTTACATCTGCTTCTTTTTTGCTTCTTAGTTCATTTAACTTCCTTCCCCTCCTGCTTACACCCCCTGAAGATTATAGGAGTTAGAGAACTCAGGGTTGAGATCGTTTTTTTGCTGGTTTATTGAAGTTGCATAAACCATGGAACCCTTCTTTTCAACAGATTCTACTTTGATTTTTACAAGCATTACAAGTAGGAAGTAAAAATCATTTTCAGGGGAGAAAGGGCCTAGAATTCATCCAGATTCTTTCCCAATCTCCCATGAACGTAATGGTTGCACACGCTAATCGTCATTCCCAAGATTATTCAACAGTCCACTCGGGGCAGACTCTACAGCTGCACATATTAGAGATGTGACTTCAGGCACGTCACTGCATCTCCTGGTACCCCTGCCCTCGTGTGTGCACCCCCTGGGGCACTCCAGAGAACTTTTACCCCAATCTGCCAGGTGAACTCAGTTGTGCAGAATATCAGTGGGTACCTTTCCCTGCCCTTCCATCTCCTCCTCCCCCTGGCTTGGCTCCCCTCCCAGTGCCAGTCACACATGCTCAGCCCTCGGTGCTTTAACAAGTGTAGATGAACAGAAGGTATCAGCCAGTCAGCAAGTGCAGTGAACAAAGTGTGTAACTGCCCGGAGACAGTCTACTCTCCTGAGCCACGCCGTCAACACCTGTCTCTTGGGCTCCTGAACCAGGTGGGCCTCATCATCCCACCTTCAGAGAACCCTCAGTCCTACCAGCTGCTGCCTGCCGAGCCTGTTGAAATCTCACCCATCTCACCAGCAGGAGTGTCCAGATTTCTTTACCTGGCAGCTGCCCCCTTTCTCCTTCCTCTCTCTCCCTTCCCAGCTGTCCTCAATTCTTCCTCCCTCCCTCCCTCTCTTTCCTTCTCTCCTTCCTTCCTTCCCTCCTTCCCTCCCTCCCTTCCTTGCTTCCTTCCTCTCTCTTTCTCTTTCCTTCTCTCTCGCTTGCTTGCTTGCTGTTGGACACCACTTCCAGCTTCTTTGTAACTGTTTCACAGTGCCACTTCCCACACGATGTGCCGCTTTCCACATGGTAGCCAAGGGTTGGTTTACTGTCTCATGACACTTGTGATAACAGGGATGTTGGACAGTGTGTACCAAGCTGTGATCTATCAATTAAAAGCCCTACAAAATGTTCTGTGGAGAAAGGGCCTAGACTAAATGCCTTTAGGAAACAGGATTCATGCCTCTGCTCACGGTGAGACCCACTGCTGATTCCTACAACAAAGGCTTAGACAAGTCCTTTGTTGTAAAGCCTGTTGAAACTGTTTATTTTCAAGCTCTCCAAACTTTTTGCTAAGGAGCCCTCTTTCTGAGTAATAGCCACTGACATGCAGCAGAAGTAGAGTCTGTGGAACACACTGTGGGAGACACTGAACTTGATGCTCTGTGAGGTTGGTTCCAGATCTAGAGCCGTAGTTTAGTCATTAGCTGACTGTTCCCTTGAAAGGCACATGGGCCATGGCAGGAATGAGGTGCTGGACAAGTAACTTTCAGTGGAGGAGGATGGGCCTCTTAGTCATGGTTCTTCAGAGACACAAAACCAATAGGATATGTGTATATATAAGTGTGTGTGTGTGTGTGTGTGTGTGTGTGTGTGTGTGTGTGTGTATGTATACATGTGTGTATATAGAGAGAGATTTAAGGAATTAGCTCACATGACTGTGGAAGCCAGCATGTCCAAAATCTGCAGGGCAGGCCAGCAGGCTGGAGACCCAGGGAAGAGCTGGTATTGCAGTTTGGGTCTAAAAGCAGAATTCCCTCTTCCTCAGGGGACGTCACTCTGTCTTCTACTAAGGCTTCAACTGAATGGAGATGCCCACTCACAATATGGAGGATTATCTGCTTTACTCAAAGTCTGCTAATTTAAATATTAATCTCACTTTTAAAATACCTTCATAGAAACATCTAGAATGATGTTTGTCAGATATCTGGGTAGTGTGGCCCGGCTAAGTTGACACATAAGATTAACCATCGCCAAGGGGAGGGTAATTAGGGTGGCTCTAAGTCCTTGATGGCTGTGAGCCTCTAGGGGAGGAGTGGGCACTAATGGACTGTGTCCAGTTTGTCTTTTTGCTGTGGCCCTGGCTGTAGCTGTGATGTTTCGAAAGCACTGGCCGGTAGGTCTTACTCGTTGAAAAATGTTCTGAGATTGATAAGTAGGACAGGGGCCGGGTGGCAGGTAAGTTATCCTGTGACATGGATGTGATCTGCCCATGGATTAGAGAGAATCTAGGATGCACTGTGAGGTCACATCTCTATCATACATGAAGGTATTATCCTTGGCTCCATAGGCGAGAATTTATGTAGCACATTTAAGTAAGACAACTGCAGGGGAGTGGGAAGGAGCCCTTAGTGAGTGACTGTAATGTATGGATGACTCCCTTGCCACTCCTCTCGTCTCCCTGGGAAAATGAGGATCAGATGGGGGTGGTGTAATTAGCACTGAAAGTGAAAAGATTTCACCCTTTCTCTCCTTTCTTCAGCTTTGGGGCACCTATGCTCTTTGGTTTTGTATGCTTGGCTGCCCCTTCTTTCCTTTATGAAGCTCAAGTTACTTTGGGGTCTTCCTCCAACCCCTTTTCAGAGGGTAATTGGGAGCCTGAATCATACCCTCAGGGTGACTGCACTGCCTGGTCCTGCACTGAAGCTACAGTCAAAAATTAGTCTCTGGCTCTTTAAAAATCCCTGCTTAGAGTTTGTTTGATGCGTTTTTAGGAAATTCTTTTATGATTGGCTTGAATCTGTAATTGATAAAAGGCTCTTGTCTTTTCAAAAGAAAGCAACCCAAAACAGAGCAAAGCGTGTGATAGGCGTGTGTGTTGCTGTGGAAATAATTGAATGAAAAGTTTATTTCCTACACGCCTATCGATCGTAAAGGCGGGAGGAGAATAAAGTAGGAGTAAAGAGGAGACAAAGGCTTAGGCTGTCATCAGCAGCATTGAGGAAAAAGGTCACGCAATGGTTTCTCCAAGGAGGCTGACCCCACTGACAGAAATGCCTCCAGTTTCCTTTTGCTTTTTCCCTGCGATGCAGGAGAACTTGCAGGAGAACCTTGGGATCAGAAGCTCTGGGAAACCTCTGATTTCAGTCCCCTGTGCAGATTGAAAAGACACTTTGTGAATCATGTAGAAACCAACTGCTGACATCGGGGATGGTGTCCAAAGGGGCTTTTGATGCCAGATTGGTTTAAAGTTCAAAAGCCAAAATCAAGCTTCTTTGAGAAGTTCCAGCTCCGGTAGGTTTCAGAGTGCGTTATTTAAAAGCTGTTCTATTAAAATTTGAGGACATATGTAACATTAATGGACAGATCCTTTATGTATTACTGAGAAATAATTGGTGTTCAAGTGTTTTATTTCTTCAAATATTATTCTAATTATATATCCCCTTAAATATAGTAATGGATAACTATGGGTAATATTTTTGTTTCCCATTAAAAGTATAATTTAACTTGAATCTGTCTGATAGAAGCATAAATGGAGGGATTACCAAATCATAAATGGAGGGATCACCGAATCATAAATGGAGGGATCACCGAATCATAATTTAGAAAGCTCTTTTCATCTTACCCTAGTGCTTGGCTGCACAGTATAATCACCTAGGGAACTTTGAAAAATCTCAACGTCCAGATCAGTTAAAACAGAATCTAATGCATGGGGCCCAGGCATCAGTATATTTTAAAACTCCTCAGAGGATTCCAGTGTGCATGGTTGAGAACCACTGATCCAAGTGAAAATAAACTCTGTAGGGCTGGTGGACCTCATACGTGGTAGTACCCGTTTTAAAAACCACCTCTCCGCACAGCACCTTCTCCCGGTTCTCCTGAGGCTCTACGGGTCCCACTGGGGCTAAGAGCTCAGGCTCCTTTCTGCCTTCCTTTCAGGGGCATCATGCAGACAAATGTTATCAGCCACTCTCTGGAATAAGAAAGCCCTCATTTGTAGCATCTGCTGATTTTCAGATTTTGTATTATGCTCCCGGCGGCAGGCATGGTCAGTTTCACCACGCGCTACCACTGAGCCTGGAGTCGGGAGGGAAAGGGGCACAGTCAGCTCTCACGGGCCAGCTCCAGACACCATGCCTCCTCTGTGCCCACCCTCAGATACCCCACTCTCCCTTGGGTGGCCACAGGGGTTTTGAGCCACATGGATAGATACTTTGCTGTTTGTATGATAAGCTGGCTTCTCCGGTGTTCTGCTCAGGTAACATAACACCTCCTCCCACTTAGAGAGTACAGATAAGATTTGGAAAACACCAAAGGAATGCGCCTAAGGCTAGGGATATTTGGGCAGTCGGCCTTCTTGCTGTAATTGATCATGTGAGCCTAAAGTGAGTCATAGATACAGCTCTAGGCACCTGAGCTGACGTGAGGTTCTTGAGCCTGCAGAGTTGAGAGCCAGGCTCTGAATCAGGATAAATTCACCAAGTTAACAGGGGAGCTCCTGTCCCTGATTCCCCTCCCCTCCTCGTTACCATGCACTTTCACGTAACTTTTCCTATTGAATCACTTCGACACCCTTAGGAAGGCCAAGCAGATCCTACCTGCAGGTGAAGAATTCCACTGAAGCTCAGAGAGGTTAAATGGGGTGACTCACCCAAGTTTGAGCAATTTGCCCAAGCTAGTAAGCAACAGGGTCAGGACTTGAACCCAGAGCTTCTGACCCTACGGTTAATGCTCTCCTGCCTTGCCTGTCAGCCACCTCCCCCTCTGCATGGGTCCAGTCAACTTAGGTAGCAGAGGAAGTGAAATGAAAAGTAGCAGATTCCTGCCTTCCAGTCTTGTGAACCAATTCTCTGCCAGTCCTGCTTTGGAAAGCATGCTTCCTGAAAAGAATGTGAGCTAACAAAAAACATGTTTCTTTAAAATATTAAGTTGAGGATGACATATGAAAGTCTTGTGTCATATGAACGGCTGATGAATTGTGATTCCAAAACTACAATCAGGAGCAACCTCTGCCGAAAATGAGTCGAATCCAGAGGACACCTGGGACTCTGAGAAGTGGCTACAGAAATATGGTTTGAAATCCCAGAAGCTGTCATTTTATGATGTCATTGCTGACTGCTCCTTCCGTCATGCTGATGGAGTTGTTGATATAAAAGCCAAACCAGAGAACGAGTCGGTGCAGACCAGTGCGGTAAGTGAAGTGAACCCCTAGACGGGGCTGCCCTGGGAGGGGCATCTAGGACCAGGGCTGGACCCAGGGCAGGACCAAGGTTGAAAGGCAGCATGAATGCTGCCTTTGACCAAGGATGCCCCTCTGTTCCCTGACGTACACTTTTCTGAATGCTACTTGTGGGAGTGGAGCTCAAGTCTGAGAATGGCTTCTGGATATAAGTGAATTAGACAATAATTATACATAAGCCAGGAGCTGTGCTTATAGAAATTCAGGCATTATGTCAAAAAAGAAGCCCTTTGTTTCCCCGTACTGAATGGAAGAGAGAAACTGCTGGTGAGTATGCCCCAAAACAGGCATTTCTACGGTCCTCTTGGACCGTCACTATATTGGAGCTACATTATTCAAGTGGCTACCAGCCAGCATTTACTGGATTTCCAGTAAACATAAAATTGTATTCTCTAAGGGGTTATAGCGTGGTAAGGGTCTATACTGTAAACTTTTGAAAGGTGTAGTTCCATTGTGACAATGGGTCTGAAAGGAATACAGCTTCTCAAAATGCCTGACTCTGGCTCGTAGTGGAAGGATAATGATCCGTAGTAGTGACTCCTAACCTTTAGTGTGCATGAGTCACTGGGTTTGAGGCCGGGCCCAGGAAAGTGCATTTATAACAATCCCCAGATGATGCTGAAGCTGCTGATCTGGGAGCCACACTTTGAGAAACACTGGTGTGTAGAACAGGACCCAGAAGACTGTCCGAAGTTTAGGATTATAGAAAGACTAAAAAGTGTCTCCATATGAAACAGAAAATCAGGGTAAAATGAATATTGTAAATTTGTAAAACTGAGGGAAATCTCTTTTAGAAGATAGTGAAAACCCAGGTACACACTGAAGTGAGAGCTAAAATGCAAGCCACAGAGCAGACATGTCAGTCACGGCAGCCCAGCAGAGACTACTTGGAGGGGAAATCAAGGTCCTTCCCAAATGCAGTGTCCCTTTATGTATTCTCTAAGGCTCTGATTCAGTGTCAAGATCATCATTGCAAAGTCTCTCAATCCTACAGAGGTGAAACCCCAGTCTCTTTGACACTCCCTCTTAGGCTGCATGGCCACTGGTTCCACACGTCCACCCGAGGAAGCGCTGTTTTTCTTTGGGGCCACATTAGCCACATGACGTTGTGTTTTTGCCCTCTGGTTGCCATTTACAGTGAACTGCAAGGAGGAGAATATCAAAATTGAATGAGAAAAAATGCAGAATTGATGCAAGACTTGTTTCCTGGCTTACATATTGGGATCCAGAGTAATTGCTACATTGCAGGGAAATCTCATTTGTGGGTTTCCTCTCCCAGTACCGTTTTCTGATTTTGTAGATCTTATTCAGTAATGTTATTAGTTCAGGAAATCATACCTAATTAAATTTTCATTTTTAAATTACGTTAGGCCCTGAATATTTTAAAATATGAATTTGTGTCAGTTTGAACATAGCTTACTGCAGGCTCCCAACAGTGTGGTATGCACAGGTCTTCTCTAATACTGATTTTATCCTTTGCTTTCTTGGCAAATTTAAATGAAACTTTACAGGGATGGTTTGAAGAATTTGGCTTTATAAATGGGGAATTTTACCTCAAAATTCTGACACTAACAAACTATAGTAAAAGTCGAGAAGTGTACAGTATAGCTGTCCTCGTTCACCAATATTGATGAAAAAGGGACAATTTTATCTTTTAATTAAAAAAGTTTTTTTTTTGCGGTATGTGGGCCTCTCACAGCTGTGGCCTCTCCCGTCGCGGAGCACAGGCTCCGGACGCGCAGGCCCAGCGGCCATGGCTCACGGGCCCAGCCGCTCCGCGGCACGTGGGATCTTCCCGGACCGGGGCACGAACCCGCGTCCCCTGCATCGGCAGGCGGACTCTCAACCGCTGCGCCACCAGGGGAGCCCGACAATTTTATTTTTAGTATTTGGGGCTATGTATCTGAAACTGGATTTATACCTAAAACTGTGATGTGTGTATAAGGTAGAAAGAAACTGAAGCTGTGAAATAGGTTGATCCTTTAGGGTTCCCCCAGACTCCCACTGGGAAGGACCCCCTAGACTTTTAACTATAGAAACTGCTTTGTAGGTATGGATCCAGGAAATTGAGACACTGGGAAATAAACGACGAAAAGTGCCTTTGCTGTGTAGTTTCTAGGACGGATGAGCAGGGGAGGAGAGGGGACAAAAGCGCATCTCTAATTAGGGAATTGCAGGCAAAGCCTAGTAGCTGGATGTCTTGGGGCACCCCTCGAAGTCACGTTGCATTCATGGGCACTTACGTTGCTTGAGCACAAAGCCAGCCCTGATGTTCAGAAACCCACTCTAGTCTCATCACTTATTCCTCCAACAAATATTTCTTGAACCGTCACTATGTACCAGGCAGTGTGGTGTGGTGGAAAGTACACCGGACTTGAATGAGAAGACTTGGGTGTAAATACTGCTTCTACCAGTTAATATGAGATGTTGAGCAAATAATTTAACCTGTTTGAGTCTCACTGTCCACATCTGTAAAATGGGTGGTGTAAAGTCTAAATTTGAAAATTGCACATATGAGCACCATGCCTGGCACTTAGGAGATGCCCACTAGATGTTGCCTTCCTTGTTTTCTTTATTACAAACATGGTGAGTCAGAAAGGAGCATTTATGGAATGCCTACCCACTCTATATGCAAGGTGAATATTTGTGTTCTTGTATCACACATGAGAAAATGAAGTCCCAGGGCCTCCAAGGGGTTAGACAACTCAGCTGAGATCTCGTGGCAGGTAGAGGCAGGGTTTGAATTCACATCTGTTGGGCTCTCAACACTGTGCTTTTCCCATTTGGACACTCTGGTGCCGGACACCTGCGTTCTCGTAACTTCTGGTCTGGTGTGTTTCCACTTGGAAATGCACAAGGCACAGTTGGGAAATGCCACGTGATGGGATTCCAAGTAGGGGGCACATGGTGAGACTGAGAGAGAGGATGTGTTTCTCCTTCCATCTTTGCACTGCGGTGGAGGCATGGTTCGCCTTCCTGCCTGCCTTGAGAACATCAGGACTGATCCCATTATGTGCTTCAACCCTGCCTACATCAGTCACCCCTGGACCCCTGGATTCTCATCCCTGTGTGGCTCTGGCATCCCTTCTGTGAGCCTCTTCCATCCCCCCCCCCCCCC
>NW_006793929.1:173429-178829 GCF_000442215.2 Lipotes vexillifer
CCCCCCCCCCCCGACTCCTAAAACCCCTCCACTGTGCCCTCTGGAACTGGAAGTCATCAGCAGACCCTCCATAGCCTCACATACTCTGAAATGTTCCCTTCACCTGCTTGTCTGGGTTCTTGCTCAAGGACCCTAGTTTCTCTCCCATTCTCCCTGGATCTGTGGGCACAGAGGTGGGTGGTGACCTCCTTGTTCCTCTTTGCTGTTTCTTGATCATTCTCCCTCCCTCTTCCCAGGTCATCAGAATGTACCACCCAAGGTACCTTCTGTATCTGACACCCACTGAGCCTCAGGTCACCCCCATCCATCCTTGAAGATTATAGCTTCTGGCTTGCTGTCACTGGCTCCAGCTGTTTCAATCCTTAGTGACGTCAGTTCCTTGTGGATGACCCTTCCCATACCCAGACCTTTCATTTCTCTGACCTGTTCAATGACTTTCTCCTCCATTCCTTCTCTTCCATCCTGCCATGGCATACCCTTGACCTCGTCATGGCAAATAACTGTGTAATCATAACCCACATAATCGATCCCAAAGGTCCCACTCTTTTTAGGTCATTTCCTCTACTACACTAATTCCAGTCTTTCAGCCCCATGGGGATATACAGCTGGTTGTTTCTGTGACCTTTTCTCTGTTCTCCATCCTTTGTCCCTCTCATAATCCTCAGCTACTCCCCCTGCCTTACATTCTTGCACTCATCTGGCAAAACCCCAACCTTTGTTAAACCCAGCTTTCTGCCTTATACTTGTGCAATTGACTCTGATGAAGGAAACTGGAGAAAAACACACAGCCACCTGGTTTCACTTTAAATTCCTGACGTCTGATTTCAGGCAGATCTTTTGTGCCGCTGCCCCACATCCTGCTTGGGTTTACAATCCACTCTGACTCCTGTTCTCTGAGATGCCTGCCTCCTGTCTCCTCACACCTCCAACACCTCCTCCTCCCCACCCGCTCTTAGCAGGAGACCTTGCTTCGCAGTTCACTGAACACTGAAGAGAACATCCGTGAACATTTGCCTCCACGTTACAAATCCCCGGGCATCTGCACCTGTACGCTCTACCCCTGTTTCTTCTAGGATGGCTGAATTGTCTTCACCAACCAACCCTTCCACGTGTGCACTGACCCCTATCGTCTCTTTCATCCATTCTCCCCCTTTCTAGTCTTTGTCATTAATATTGTCCTCATTTCTAGATCTTTCCTGTCAGCATAAAAAACATTCTCCCATCTTAAAAATACAATTCTTTGACCCCTGTCTTTGTCTCTGGCTCTGCCTCTTTTGCCTTATTCCTCTGTTCATTTTTGGAACCCAATGCCTCAATAGTTTTGTAAATTCTTTTTCTCTAATTCCATAGTTCTCCCATGCCCTCTTGAATATACTCCAATGAGGCAAAGGACTCACTCTTTCCAAGGATCCCTGAATTGCTAAATTCAGAGGTTAATTCTCAGTCTCTTTCTTACTTGACCTGTTATCACCAGTTGCTATTGTTGGTTACTTCCATGAAATTCTTTTGCTTGCAGAAAATACACTGTCTTGTTCTTCTGCCTAGCTCACTGGCTAACCTTTTTTTTTTTTTAAATCAGAGAATTTTATGAAACATTTTATTTTTTAAAAAAAATTTTATTGGAGTATAGTTGCTTTACAATGTTGTGTTAGTTTCGACTGTACAGCAAAGTGAATCAGCTATATGTATACATATATCCCCTCTTTTTTGGATTTCCTTCTCATTTAGGTCACCCCAGAGCACTGAGTAGAGTTTCCTGTGCTATACAGCCGGTTCTCATTAGTTATCTATTTTATACATAGTATCAATTGTGTATAAATGTCAATCCCCATCTCCCAGTTCATCCTGGGGCTAATCTTCCTCAGTCTTCCTTGTTATTTCTTTCTCACTTCTCGACCTCTATCTGCCGAAGGGCCTCAAGGCGCAGTCCCTGGACCTCTTCTCTATCTGCTCTCATTCTCTGGATGGCCTCATCCGGCCCCGTGGCTTTTAATACTGTGTGCGTGCTGGTGACTTCCAACTTTAAATCTCCAGCCCTGAGTCCTTCCCTGGCCTTTGCCGGACTACTTGCCATGTTACTGGGATGTCTAATAGGCATCTGGAACCTAACACATCAGACACTGAATCCCCATCTTTCCCTTCAAGGCTGTTCTCCCATAATCTTCCTCCCATCAATTTATTGCCACTCCACTTTTTTAGTTCTTTGGGCCAAAAACCTGGGAGTCATTCCTGACTCCCCTCTTTTATCTCATACCCACATCTGACCTCTCATTAAATCCTGTCAATTCTACCTTCATAATATATCTGTAAATCAGAATCTGGCCACTTCTCACCATTCCTACCCCTGGTCCAAGCCGCCTCACTGATCTCCTGACTCTGCCCTTGACTATCTACAGTCTATTCTCAGCAGAGTATCCACATTTATCCTTTAAAATGAAAAAAGGGGGCTTCCCTGGTGGTGCAGTGTTTAAGAATCCACCTGCCAATACAGGGGACACAGGTTCGAGCCCTGGTCCGGGAGGATCCCACATGCTGTGAAGCAACTAAGCCCGTGCGCCACAACTACCGAGCCTGCGTTCTAGAGCCCGTGAGCCACAGCTACTGAGGCCGCATGCCACAAATACTGAAGCCCGCGCGCCTAGAGCCCGGGCTCCGCGACAAGCCACCGCAACGAGAAGCCTGTGCACCACTCACTGAAACTAAAGCCTGCGCACAGCAACGAAGACCCAACGCAGCCATAAATAAATAAATTTATTTTTTAAAAACCCCGAAAACTGTTTAGAAATGAAACTTTTAAATTGTGAGTAAGACAAGTATAAATTGTGTCATTTTTCTAAGAGAATAGATCTGGAAAGTTCTCATCTCAAGAAAAAAATTGTAACTGTGGGGTGATGAATGTTAACTAAACTTATTGTGGTGATCATTTCCCCGTATATCCATATATCAAATCATTATGTTGTACACCTAAAACTAATAAAATGTTAAATGTCAGTTGTATCTCAATTTAAAAACATTGTGTCACTTCTTATGTTAAGGCCCTTGGATGGTTCCTTTTTTCATTCAGAGGACAAGCCAGAATCATTTCCGTCAGTGAGCAAGCTTCACAGCATCTGCTTCGTGGTCCTCCCCCTCCTGTTTCTCTGGCTTCATCTTGATCTTTCCCTCACTCACTGTGTTTCGGCTATACTGCCCTTCCTAAAAGTCTACAGACATGCTAGGCAAACACTTACCTAAGGGCTTTTGTCATTGATGTGTCCTCAGACTCCCCCCAGACCTCCGAAGGGCCACACGCTTTGTTCCCTCAGGTTTCAGTCATATTTCATCTTCTCTCTTTTTTTTATTTATTTTTTTTCAGTACGCGGGCCTCTCACTGTTGTGGCCTCTCCCGCTGCGGAGCACAGGCTCCGGACGCGCAGGCTCAGCGGCCATGGCTCACGGGCCCAGCCGCTCCGCGTCATGTGGGATCCTCCCGGACCGGGGCAAGAACCCTGCATCGGCAGGCGGACTCTCAACCACTGCGCCACCAGGGAAGCCCTCATCTTCTCTTTGAGGCTTTCCCTTCTAGGTTTTAACTTGCCCCTTCCCCTCCCCTGTCCCTCAGCATTCTCTCTTCTCCTTCCTTGCCTTATTTGTCTCCACAGCATTTGTCATCCTCTGACCTGCTAGATGAGTATTGGTTTATCATCTGGCTCTTTTCCTGTCATGTGAGCTCCATGAAGGCAGGGATTTTGGTCTTCTTTTATGGATTGTGTTCCTGGTGCCTAGAACAGGGCCTGGCGGAGTGGTGCTTGATGCATTTATAAACTGGTTGGATGAGTGATAGAGGCAGTCCTTCGGAAAGCTCTCTTTGCGGGAAGACTTTGTCCTTGGGCCAGTTCCGTATGTCAAGGAAGGACACTAGATGTGGCATGGGGTTCTTTACTACTTTTCTTCGTTTGGGGCTGGGAGTAACAGTGGAAAGATGCTTGGGGTGTCTTAAGTCCCACCTCCTCTAGATATCCCTGACCCTCTAGTCCATTTTGAACTCTTTCTTCTTTGCTAGAACTTGCCCAATCATTACTGTCTCAACCCAGGACCAGGTACTGGGTGCTAGTGTTCTACATTGCTACTTTCTATGTGTTTGTATATGTAGGTGTGTGCCTGTGTGTGTGTTTAGCATCCCTCTGCTGGAAACATTAGCTTCTCTGGGCACAAATGGGATTGCCCATGTCTTTCTGACCGTCATTCACAACATCCAGCGCAGGGCTCCATATGGAGTAGGCCCCGGTAATATGTTTGGTTGAACCAACTGTTGAATGATTTTATGGTGGGAGTGAGTGCTAGGAGCTGTATAAATAAGGCAGAGGTGGAGGTGCCATCTGGGGACTTTTCTTCTTTGAATGGTTTCTGAGTGGCTTCTGTCCTATGTCTTTTCCTTAGGAGACCAACAAGAAGACAGTGCATGCGAAATACTGCAGCAGATTTGTCCATGCTCCCTGGAAGGATGGGAGCTTGGTCCACGTCTGCATTACCAAGGAGAAGTACACATGGTACAGTGAGAGAATTCATGCAGTCCTGGCCCGGATCCAGAGGAGGTTGGTGCATTGCATGAGGGTACAATACATTGCATGATCCAGTCTCTCTTGAAATTCAAGTCTGCTTGAGCTCTTGGTAAAGCTCAACCAAGAGAAATGGCCAATAAGCATTGTTATGTCAGGGTTGCCATCTGATGGTTTGCTGTTGGCCCCATTGTTAATAACCAAAGGGGATGTTTGGATGCAGATTCTGAGCTGCCTTGATGCCAGTGCAGACTCTGAAAAACAGCAAACAAAGATGTAGTTATCATGTAGATTGTGCATCACTGTAGGAGGCAAAGGAACACTTGTGTTAATGTCTTGCATTTTTTGTGGGCCTCAGGTGTATAGCAGACTGTATGACACCTGTCCTCTGTACTCTTGAATATTACCTTTCATGGCAACTGTTACAATGTTGTGAAACATTTATATGCAATGGCATTATATATATATATATACACATATACATATACATATTAGAAATCTGCTAAAAATAACTTCTTGTGATTCCTCTCTTGTGGTTCTTGTGATCCCTCTCTTGTGGTTCCTTCTTGTGATCCCTCTCTTGTTGTTCTTACAATATGGTAATGCTCATAAGAGTCTAGTGTACTAGGCTGTGACCTCAACATCAGCTCCATGGGGTGACCTAGCTCAATGCTTTCATCTTGCTGATGCCAAGGGAGGTGCCCTAGATGATGCTCTAGAATATGAAGACCATGTCCATTTAGGTTCATGGGCCCTAAGGTCAGATAGAGCTGGATTCTAATCCCAGTCTGCTATTTTCTGTGACCCTGGGCAGGTTAGTCAGTGTCTTTGTGCATCAGCTTTCTCATTTATAAAGCAGGAA
>NW_006793929.1:178875-214174 GCF_000442215.2 Lipotes vexillifer
CAGGAATGATAATGCCATTTACAAATGTGTTCTGTGGATTAGATTAGATACTAAGTCTAATGAGTTTAGGCTAGTACCCAGGCTGTAGTAGTCACTTGCAATCAGAACTTTTTCCCTCCTTCCATGTTTTCTGTTATAAACCACAAGCTGCAGACACCTGTCTCCCCCCATATATACTCTGCAAAGCCCCAGTTTCTCAAAACCCAGCTGGTGATGGGTTACTCAGAAAAAGTAATCCTTGCTTCTGGAGTCTTCTGTGCTTATGGTTTTGGGATTGACTCCCTAAGGAGAGTAGTTTGGGTTTCAAATCTGGGGAAAAGGAAGCTGCTTAGAAGACACCCCACCTGGCAGCTTCCGGATCTGTTTGTCCGTCTCCTCCCACCAGGTATCAAGGGTTGCTGGGAAGGTTTCTCTCCTCTTGTATTTTCTGGAAGACTTCATAGAGAATTAGTATCATCTCCCCCTTAAATGTTCATGGAATTCACCATTGAAGCCATCTGGGCCTGGAGTTTTTCTTTGTGGGAAGGGTTTTTTTTTTTTTTTTTTTAACGCTGCATTCAATTTCTTTAAATATACATAGAGCTGATATTGGTCATTTATGTCATCTTTATTTTCTAAGTCTGACTGGAGGTTATCCGTCCTATCAATCTTTTCAAAGAACTGGCTTTTGGTTTCACTGTTGTTGTTGTTTTGTTTTGTTTTGTTTCTCTGTAGGGTTTTCTCCTTTCTATGCCATTGATTTCTACTCTTATCTTTATTATTTCCTTCTTTCTCTTTACTTTGGGTTTAAGTTTTTTACGATAGATACTTAGATCACTGATCTTGACCTACCTTTCTAATATAAACATTTAATTTTATAAATTGCCCTCTGAGTAGTGCTTTAGCTGTCTCTCACAAATTTTGATATGTTGTATTTCATTTCATTCATCTCAAAACATTTTCTAATTTCCCCTTTGATTTCTTCTTTAACCAAAGGGTTACTTCCCAAGTATTTGTGGATTTTTCCTGATAGCTTTTAATTTCACTGTGGACAGAGAAATACTGTATGATCTAGTTCTTATAAATCTGTTGAGATCTGTTTTGTGGCCCAGAATATGAAGAAAAAACCACTTTTGTTGGGTGGAGTATACTTTAAATATCTCAGCTCAGGTTGGTTGATAGTATTATTCAAATCTTCCATATTATTACTGATTTTCTGCTTAATTGTTCTATAAATTATTGAGAGAAGGGTGTTAGAATCTCCAACTATAGTTGTGTATTTGTCCAATTTTTCTTTCAGTTCTAAAATTTTTTCTTCATGTCATTTGAAGCTCGATTAGCCAATACATGTACATTTAGTGTTGTTAGGTCCTCTTGATGAATCAACTCCCTTATTGTTATGAAATGTCCCTTTTTATCTTTGGTAATATTCTTTGTTATGGAATCTGCTTTGTCTAATATCAATATAGCTACTCTGGCTTTCTTTTGTTATTTTCTGCAGGATTTTTCTCTTTTCTGTCCTTTTACCTTTACCTATATGTATCTTATATTGAAATAGGCTTCTTGTCAAGAGAATATGTAAGGATATTATTTTTAATCCAATCTGACATTCTCTGCTTTTCACTGGAGTGTTAAGATCATTTCTATTTAATGTGATTATTGATTTAGTTGGATTTCAACCTAAGATCTTGCTGTTTGTTTTCTATTTGTTCCACCTGTTCTTTGTTCCCTCTTTACTCTTATTCTGCCTACTTTTGTTTGAATATTTTTTACGATTCCATTTTTATCCCCACTATTGGCTTGTTAACTCTACCTCTTTGTTTTGTTTTGTTGTGGTGTGACTACTTTAGCATTTACAATATACATCTAACACAGTCTAGCTTCAAATAATAATATATTGCTTCACGTACATCATGAAAGTCTTCAGCTTCCATTCCCTTTCTGACTTGTCTATTGCTGTCCTACACTTTACTTCCACATATGCTATAAACCCAAAATACATTATAAGCAATCAATTGTCTTGTAAACAGATTTAAAATGAGAATAAATGTATTTTGTATTGATTCACATATTTGTGATTTCTGTTCCTCCTTAGTCTTTTTGTATAGATCCTAGCACAGGTCTGTTGGTGATGCGTGATGCATTCTCCCAGCTGTTTTAGTCTGAAACACTCTTGAATTTACTTTTATTTTTGGAAGGTATTTTTGCTAAGTATAGAATTCTAGGTTTACAGTTTTATCTTTTAATACTTTAAAAATTGTTCCCCATTCTTTTTGGCTTGCATGATGAGAAGTCACCTATTATTCCTATGTTGTCTCTGGTTCCTTTTAAGATTTTTTTCTTTATCACTAAATTTCAGCCATTATATTATGATGTGTCATGGTGGTTTTTTTTTCTTTCTTTCTTTCTATTTGGGTTCTTTGAGCTTCTTGGATCTGTGGGTGTATTGTTTTCATCAAAACTGGAAACATTTGATTGTATTTCTTCAAATGTTTTTCTGTGCCCCTTTCCCCCTCCTTAGTGTCTAATTACACATGTGTTAGACTCCTTGATATTGTTCCATGGGTTGCTTATTCTGTTATATTTTTTTAACCTTTTTCTCTCAGTGTTTTATTTTGGATTGTTTACTATTACTGTGTCTTTCTTAAAATTCCCTGATCTTTTCTTCTGCTAGTGTCTACTTCACTGTTAATAGCATGCAGTGTATTTTTCATTTCAGTCATTGTATATCTCTAGACGTTGCCTCAGAGGATTCTTTTTGGATCTTCCGTTCCTCTCCTCATTCTGTTCCTACTTTACCTTCTTGAACATATGGATTATGTTTGCAATAGCTGCGTAACATCCTTTTTTGCAAATTCTATCATCTGTGTCATTTTGAGGTATGTTTCTTTTGATCTGTCTTTCTTCTGGTTATGGGTCATATCTTCCTGCTTCTCTGTGTGCCTGGTAATTTTCTACTGGATGCCAGATATTTTGAATTCTACATTGTTGGGTACTGGATTTTGATGCATTTTTTATGTGTGTTCTGTGATGCAGTTGTTACTTGGAATGCAGTAAGTTACTCTGGGGCTTGCTTTTAAGTTATGTCAGCGTAGGTGCAGGGGAGCCTTTAGTTGAGAACTAATTTGGTCCTATTATTAAGGCAATACCCTTGTGAGGACTCTACTTGAGGCCACATGCATTATTGAGGCTTTTCCACTCTGGCTGATTGGAAGATGAACTATTTCCAGACTTGTGTGAGCTCTGAGGGGTTGGTCCATCTATTACATTTTTGGTGATTTATTCCCTGGCTGCAGTAGTTTCTTCACACACGTGCCCTGATCATAACTTAGCCAAAATCTCCAGGGCACCCTTCTGCAGATATCCGGAGCACATTCTCTCTCCCTGTCAATCTCTCTTTCCATCCCTCTCTGACGCTCTTTCTCTCCTATGTAGTGATCTCCTCTTCAGTGTTTTGCCCTGTAAAGTTTAATTGACTGGACCTTGCTGAACTCTGAACTCAGTGTCAAGTATTTATTTTGTCTGCCCCACCCTCTCCCCCAGGGTTTGCCTGCAACCATGAATTTAATCTACATCCTGTGATGGGATCCTGAGCCTGGACCACAGAAGCAGTCCTGCTTACATGACCACCTAGCGCTTGGTTATTACTGGGATCTGGGGTTGCTTGATTCTATCCATAAGCTTCACTGAAGCTTCAGGAATGTGCTGGCATTACTAGCTTGACTGCAGTCAGCAGGGTTAGAAGAATAAATGGTGTGAAGTCATAGCTAAAGGCCTCAAAAATATCAGATGACTGGAAGTAATTTACTTTTGGCTTTGGAGCCCAGTATTGGATTTATTTTTCTGTCCTATTGATTTTCCTCTGTAGATGTATCATTAAGTTCTTAGGACCATGCTCTGAGTGCCACAGGCTCTAACCATTCCCTTTCAACTATTTCCTGCCTAGGATTCAATGGCTACAGGATGGGAGTCAAGTCCTTTTTGGAAAAGTGCCTAGTGATTGTGTCTACATTCTCATTGACACATCTCACTCAATGAAGGGGAAACTGGACCTGGTGAAGAGCAAGATCATCCAGCTCATGCAGGTGAGATGGAGCTGTCGGGATCAGGCACCTGGGGGCCGAGTATCATGAGTGCATCTCCACCAGTCAACACCTGTAGTGGTTGTCAGAGATGCACAGGCCAGGTGTGCACTCAGAAATCACAGAAAAGCCACTTCAGAAAAAAGCTCCCTTTTGCCAGTGAGAGCATCATCCGTTCTTTGCAAGCAGACCCTTACTTCTGTGGGTCCTTCCTATAACACATGCGGGTTGCTAAGGGAATTTCTATGTCCATTGCCCCAGGTTTTCTCTATCCTGGAATCTGTGGTGTGCACATGCCTCCACTGTCTTCCAGATACTCTTCAGCTCGGCATGCTTATTTTAATTACCAGTGCATGTTAAGGATGCTGCATGCACTGGCCCCAGAACTAATGTGTGGGAGGAGCGTGGGCTGATGGTCAGGAGCTTCTGGTCCTTATTCCACCTGTGCTGCCTCTGAGTTGTACTACCCAAAGCAGGCCGCTAACACTCCCTAACTCCTAGTTTCCACACATATAAATGGGTATCAGAGTACTGTCATGACTGTCATGTAGTATTGATGTGAGTATGAACCATAGAAAACAATTGCCGGGAGTGTTTGACAAATACAAAATAGAATTTTTAATTTGATGATCTTCTGCTGGAGAAACATGAGCTGATTGATGGAAGGCAAGTGAATAAAATAGCTTTACCAAAAAGATGTTGACCAAAGCGATAACACCGTTTTGGATTCTTTTAAGCATTTAGTGTGCATATTCGGTATACCATTAATGTCAGTATTAAACACAGGATATAATATCACATTATATATATAAACTTATATGTGATATATATATATATATATATATGTGTGTGTGTTTATACATATATACATTTGTAAATTTTTAATATCCAAACTGTGTGTAAATTTTATTTAAATGCCTTTTGAACTAGAAAATATTTTCTCTCTTGAATGTAATTTTTAGCTTCTAGAACTGAAAAGAGATATCAAACGATTAAAATGTATCAAACCCCGACCTGTCCTAATCTTTTCTCACACATAAGTGGTTTCATGGCTAAATAATAATTGTCTCTTACAGGAACAGCTGAAGTATAAAAGGGAATTCAATTTTGTGCAGTTTGATGCTCAAGCCGTTGCTTGGCGGGAAAAACTTGTCGAAATTGGTGAGGATAATTTGAAAGGGGCCCAGGCCTGGGTTAGAGACATTAAGGTAAGAAGGAGGCTGGGTCTGGGAGAAGAGGGTTAGAGACCAGGATAGAAATGCTTGAGAAATGCTTTGAACGCCAAGGATAGCCATGGCTTCACACAGACGTTCATTTTGCTTACAGAGGTCATGTTAATTCAATCTTTTCTGTCAATACCTAACATTTACATAAGCTTCTATTGACAGCACTCCTCTTGGCTCAAGTCTCAGCACTTTTATGAAAACAGATTTCAAAATATAATTTTTTTTTTTACTTAAACATTCATATTTGTTTCTTCTGACGCTTCATTCTTTCTTCAAATGATATATTACAGCTGCTTTTAACAGTGGACTTTGTTCAAAAGTAACGAACTTGTGGAAACATACAGTACAGTGTGAGTGGTAAGGGCTGAAAGCAAGGAGAGAGATAGGGCAGCAGGATATCATAAGAAGGTGAAATACTTTCTTCAGGCCTGCATTTTACTTGGAGAACTTTAAAGCTGCTGCTCTTGGCATTTACACAGACTACTGGGGAGAATTTGCCTTTCCTCAAATTTTCTCCTGTCTTGAACTTAATTTTAAAAGTTCTTTTTCTAGAACCACATAGCATTCCAGATATTTAAGATATACTAAAACTGAGAACAAGAGTTATTCTTAGAAGTCCAATATGGATCTCAAGTATCTTTAAAATAGTTCAGTGCCTGAGTTTACAGTCCTGGATCTGACAGGAAGCCACAAATGGGCGTTAGTGACGCTCCCTGAATATTAACCAAGCAGAACTTGCACTGTCATTGGGATGTTCTGGAGTTCCCTTGGGATTTGTTTATTAAAAATGGAAGGAGGGAGAATTCGGGGGCAGTACAGTGGTTAGGATTCATGCTTTCGCTGCCAAAGGCCCGGGTTCGATCCCTGGTTAGGGAACTAAGATCCCATAAGCTGCACAGCATGGCCAAATAAATAAATAAATAAATAAATAAATAAATAAATAAAATTAAAATGGGAGGAGGAAATCTATAAGAAATATTAATGCCTGTAAAATTTTGTCCTAACTGGCTACCTTATGCTGGGAAAGAATATTAAATTCATAAACAATTTCTTAAATTGGTTCCTTGGGACATATGTTGTCTTCTTTTACAGTAGGAAATATCTTAATTCAGAGCCCACTAATTTAGAGTTTGTGATAACAAGATATTATACATGTAATCTCATTGGGTAAAAACATAAGTGGGTTCTGCTTCGTGTAAAAATCACTGATGAATAGTATCAGCCATCTATGTGGCTAAAAATATGTCAGATCATTTTTCTGTAAAGTGTGATTCTGGTCTCTCCAAAAGTCTTCATTGAAGAAGCCTTGCTTGCTTGCTGCATGTGAAAAATTCATTTTCAAGAAGACCAGATTCCTCTATTATTCTTTGGACTGGTTTGATCCAGGAATCAACCCAGTAAGTTCAGGACAACCCTCAGACGTTCTGAGCCTGCCGCGTGCTGGTGTCACAGAGCAGTGGTCAGCTGGCATAGCCAGTCCTTGGGTCAGAGAATTTTAAAAATTTAAGTTATTATTATTATTTTTTTGCGGCACGCGGGCCTGTCACTGTCATGGCCTCTCCCATTGCGGAGCACAACCTCCAGTCGCGCAGGCTCAGCGGCCATGGCTCACGGGCCCAGCTGCTCTGCGGCATGTGGGATCTTCCGGGACCGGGGCACGAACCCATGTCCCCTGCATCGGCAGGCGGACTCTCAACCACTGCGCCACCAGGGAAGCCCAGTTATTGTTATTTTTAAGTTCTAAAAGTTCCATTTGATTCTCCTTCATGTCTTTTTTTCTTCTCTGATGAGAGACCTTCTTTTTCTTTGCTGATGTGTTTTAGTTTTCGTTTGTTTCAAGACTGTTGGTACTTGCTAGCTGAAGTATTGTTTTCATGGCTAATCTAAAATTTTTGTCGAATAATTCTAACATATTTGTCTTCTTGCTGTTGGTTTCTATTATCTTTTTCATTTCAGGTTGAGAGCTTCCTGCTTCTTGGTACGACGGACTGATTATCAGTTGAATCCTAGACATTTTCGTTTCATGTTATGAGACTCTGGATATGCTTCTAGCCTTCTATGTAGTTGGCTCTGTCTCACACTGCTCTGTCAGGGGGATGGGTGGGCCCTGCCTCATATTTCCAGGTGCAGGTTGAAGTTTAGGCTCCCCACTCGAACTCTGTTGACACCTGATGGGGAGGAGTACCTTGTTACTGCTGGGTGGGAGTGGACATCACTGAGTAGGGAGGACGGGGTACAGGTGGTGGGGATGAAAGTCCCAGCTCACTACCTGGCTTCCTTGTATACCACTCTGGCAGAAGTGTTAGGTGATTTATTTTATTTATCCTACTTTGTGTTGTCTGACCTTCTTGGGTCCATGGGGTTATGTCTGTCATTGTTTTTGGAAAATTCTCAGCCATTATTTTTTTTTCAAATATTTCTTCTGTCCTGTTTTCCCTCTTCTCCTGTGTTTCCAATTAAGCGTATATCAGACCATTTGATACTGTTCCACAGCTCTTTGATGCTCTTTTCTGTTTTGATTTGCTGTTTTTTCTCTTTGTATTTTAATTTGGGTAAATTCCTATTCCTCTATCTTCACGTTCACTACTTCTTTCCTTGGCTGTTTTGAACCTATAGTCATTCCTCTGTATCTATAGGGTCCTCATTCATGGATTCAACCAATCCCAGATGGAAAATTTTTTTTAATTCCAGAAAGTTCCAAAAAACATAACTTGAATTTGCTGCACGCTGGCAACTATTTACATAGCATTTGCACTGTATTAGGTATTATACATAATCTAGAGAAGATTTAAAGTATATGGGAGGATGGGACTTCCCCGGTGGCGCAGTGGTTAAGAATCCTCCTGCCAATGCAAGGGACATGGGTTCGAGCCCTGGTCCGGAAAGATCCCACATGCCGCGAAGCAACTAAGCCCGTGCGCCACAACTGCTGAGCCTGCGCACCTAGAGCCTGTGCTCCGCAACAAGAGAAGCCACCGCAATGAGAAGCCTGTGCACCAAAACGAAGAGTAGACCCTGCTCGCCACAACTAGAGAAAGCCCGCGTGCAGCAACAAAGACCCAACGCAGCCAAAAATAAATAAATAAATAAATTTATTAAAAAGATAAATAAAGTATATGTGAGGATGTGCATAGGTTATATGCAAATGCTATGCCATTTTATATGAGGGACTTGAGCATCTGCAGATTTTGGTATCTGTCAGGGGGAGAGAGGGTCCTGGACCAACCCCTCTGGATACCAAGGAACAACTGTACTCTGAACTCTTTGAAAGACTTCTTCACCGTCCTACTGAGTTGTTTATTGTTAGCATTTTTATTCTATTATTTCTTAAGGTTCCATCTCTGCTGAAATTACCCACCTGGTCTTGAATGTTGTTCGCCTTTGCCATTAGAAGTTTTAAATGTACGAATCACAGTTATTTTAAATTTTCTGTCAGATGGTTTCAGCATCTGTGTCATATCTGTGTTTGTTTCTGATGAGTACTTTTGTCTCTCGGTAGTATGTTGTTTACTCTTCTATTTATATGCTTATTTTTTGTTAAAAGCTGGACATCATGTGCAGTATATAGAGACTGAGATAAATATTTTTAATGCCTGGAAATGAGCATGGCTTTCTTTGCGGGGTGGGTTAAAATTACTCTCATTAGGAGTTGGGCTGGGTTTGAGGTTTGTTTGTTTGCACCATATCCCTCAAGTTCTTGTAGCGGCACTTTGTGTTAGGGAAGGGGATGACCTGCCAGAGGGTTGTCTGCTTCATCTTTGGCTTTTGATTTTTCCCTTTGCACTGGGCCTCAAAGAGAGCGTTTCTCTTGAAAGTTATTTGTTAGTTGATGTTTCTAGGGGAGTGATGGGGGTGGGTGTTCTCTGAATAAGCCTCAGTCTTAATCAGGCATGGTGTCCAGGAGTCTGGCCTTCTCAGTGTCTCTGAGCCCAGCTCCTTCCGCAGGTGTAGAGAGTTTGTTGTTTCCTCTTTCTTTCCCCCAGCCTTCCTGGGTTTTGACCAGTGCCCTAGGGTGAGCGTGTTCATTGTTGCCCCCCACCCCATATACACACACAGATTAAGGCTTTTGTTCTGCTGGGGAGAGTGAGGAGAGGGTCTCTATGGAGATTCCTGTGTTTCTCTCCCCCAGTTCTGCACCGTGAAGGAGACTTTCTCTAGACTCTCCCAATCTATTCTGTGAGCACCCTGTGGGGTTTGTGGCGAAACAGCCTTCAAGAGAGCGCCGATGCCCCCATATCTGTGGCCTCTTGCCAACATACACCTGGCAGCCTCTGCTGATTCACCAGTCACCCCAGCCCAACTCTTCTTCCAGTGTCTGGCTGCATCCTGTCCCAGAAAGCCAGGGCTGGCCTCTTGCCTGACTCTCCAGGGGCCCATCCCTCCCCAGATTTGGGCCACTTGGTTGCCCTGTGACCTGAGCCCTCTCATGGGCATAACAAAAGTCATGTACTTGCTGTTTGTCTGGCTTGTTTTCATTCTGAGTTTTGGAGTGACAACTTTGCCAGTTCTGTACCTCCCTGGGCAGAAACTGCAGGAGTTTTACAGCTTTACAGTTTCCTGTACCTCTGGATTGCTCATGACACCACACTCATGTTTGCTGAATATTGGGTGTCATGAATCAATCCTGGTTGGAAACTAACATGGTCCCCGCCTGGGGGGAATTCAGGCTGCATGTTTAAGCCGTGCTGACAGCTGAATGAACAGTAACTGAGTTAGTGCCTGCCACAGAAACACACAAAGATAAAATTGAATTAAGAGCTCTGTCATCAGGACAGGAAATCCATCGTCCTGGCTTCTAGCTATCCTGGGACTGTCTGCATAGATGCTTTTATGACATATTCAGGGATTTGTCTTCTTGGAATTCCTGGACTTAAATTATTATCTCAATCTAATTTAAATGTATCTTTTATTTCACAAGTACTTTTCTTTTTGGAAGCAGAGAATAAATAACACTTGTTTGTGAGATCTTTTTTGAGATTCAAGTATGTACTTGGTATGTCTCTCTCTCTCTTTTCTGTAGATCGGAAGTTCCACAAACACCTTGAGCGCCCTGCAAATTGCTTTTGCTGATAAAGAAACACAAGTAATCTACCTTTTGACAGATGGGAGACCTGACCAGGTACTTATCAAAGTCGGGAACAAAGAAGGACTCACTAATCCCCTGAAAGTGAATGCTGAGAGTGGGTTTGGGGGAACTTTTCCACTGCCACTAAAAAGCTGTTGAGAGATACTTGGTTGGCTTAGGGACGCACAACTGAGGTAAAAACACACACACTGAGAAATTCCTTTGTCTACTACAACAGTGGGGAGAATTTAAGTGACAGTGAGTGTTGTTTGGTTAATTTGATGCCCACCCATAGACCTGGAGACCAACCCCATGAAAGGAGATGTATGCCTTCCATGGAAGACTGGTTTATATTTTATTATAAAACTAAGAGTGAGGAGATTCTTTTTGATTTTTTTCCTTTGGGGGCGCTGAATCTAAAACACGTCACTGCACAGTGTCCTTGGTTTTATCCCTAATTTTAACTTAGTAGTCATTTAAACAAAAGCATGCCTTTCTGGTGAAATGTTCTTTGTTTAGCCTGACTGGAAAATATTTGAAAAGTTTTAGCGGCGTCTGTTCATCTTCTTTTGAGCTTTGTGAATGAAAGACTAATGCTCTGGGCATTAAATAAATATACGGATGTGCAGGCCAGTACAATGTAAATTAACCGCTAAAGTGAATTAGTATCAACTTGTCTCCTTCATTGTGAAGTGTCTGCATGTGAAGACTGCTAGGCAAATATTGTAAAATATCCGGTGTCAAACGGTCCAGGGCTTAAATACTAAAGCAACTGGATTTTACTACAGTGTTAGATTTATGGCCGCGAAGTTGTATAAAGTGAAATTTTATTTGGAATGATTTTCCTATCAACTTCACTGCACTTTCTATTCAGAGGCAATTTATTGTGCCTTGTTTATGCCCCTTGTGCGGCGGCTGCGCGTTTGAGGCTACAGAGATGAATGATATCCTGCCATAGGGGAGCTTACACATTGGAGGATGTGCTAGCATATACAGTCAATTCTGTTAAGGTACAGGGAGTGGAGTTGCCTGTGCTACGGGCTGTACGGGAGCACAGTGATGAATTCTGCTGTACACGATGGAGAGAAGGCCAGGCAAGGTTCCACCGAGGAGGGTGCATTTCAGCTGTGTCTGGAAGGAGGAGAAGAAATTTCCTAAACGGGGGAGATTACTGGTATCCTGGGCAGAAGGAACAGAGGTGTGAAAGTATGTGGGCTGCTCGGGGGAACAGCCCGAGAGCAATGAGCGGAAAAGTGTCAGGGCCGAGTCTCGGAGGTTTGGTTGGGGGAGATTGTGAAGGTCCTTGAATGTCACACAGAAAGGATGGGCTTTACCTCAGTAGGGACTCCCAGAGGAGCAGATGGTCCCATCCGCCAGTGCGTTAGAGATATGCCTCTAATGCATAGGTGGATGGGAGAGCCAGGGGAAGACTAGATCTTGGGCTGGTGAGGTCCCACCTCAGGGAGAAGCAGCAGAAATGCGGAGGAGGGGACCCTCCAAAGATGAGATCATAGGAGTAGCATCAAAGGACTTGGTGGCCAGTTTGGGGGCAGGAGGTGGGGGGCTGGGTGAGGAACAAGGGAGAAAGGGGTCAAGATGACTGACTTCTGGTTTCCAGTAATTGTTATTAACTGACTGAAATCTAAAGAAGGAGAGACCTGGGGGTTTCTGGTGGAGGAAGCTGAGTTTGAGCACCTGGAGCTCACGGCTGTCCAAAAGCCCCTAGAAGGATGCGGCTGGCATTTGGGGGAAGACGTGGGCTGCAGGTTCTGACTTGCAAGTCGTCTGAGAGGGGATCTTTTTCTTGTTAATAAATCCTAACTGATTTTATTGTAATTTAGAAAATATAAGTAAGCATATAATCATAAGGAAGAATAAGGTGTAAATTGTTCATAATTCAATTTTCTGCTCTTTCTCATCTAATATATGCGTTTTTCCAAGTCATGAGAAATTCTTCAGAAACATTCTCAATGAGTGCATCATACTAAACGACATAGATTTAATAAAACTACCTTAAAAATTGACTTGATTTAATTTTTTTTTTTTTTTTTTTTTTTTGCGATATGTGGGCCTCTCACTGTCGTGGCCTTTCCCGTTGCCGGGCGCTCAAGCTCAGCGGCCACGGCTCACGGGCCCAGCCGCTACGCGGCATGTGGGATCCTCCCAGACCGGGGCACGAACCCGTATCCCCTGCATCGGCAGGCGGACTCTCAACCACGGCGCCACCAGGGAGGCCCGTCTTGATTTAATTTTTGAATAGTAATACACTCACATGGTACAAATGACAAAGGTACGAAGGATAGAATGTAGAGAAAATCCTCCCTCCCACCTCCTTTCACCAGCTATGAGGCAGGTGATATGTATATTACCAGTATAGTACCAGTTTCTTGCATCTTCTTTGAGAGGTAGTTTGCTATGCAGACAGATATTTGTTTATGTATATCTCCTTTTAAAATACATACATGGTAGCATGTTACACGCACAATTCTGCAACTGTACTAATAAAACAATATACCTGGGAGGTTGCTTAATATCATTTCATAAAGAGCTTCCTCACTTTTTCTGTAGCTGCCCTACTATTCCATCACACAGCTACTTAGTCATGTCCTCCGGTGATGAACGTTTAGGTTATTTCAATCTTCCTGTTATATACAAGGTTGCAAAAGTAACTGTGCACATATATCATTTTGCACATGTGTATCTGTAGCATAAGTTCTGAGACGTGAACTCAATTAAAAGGTATATGTTTTGATAGATACTCTGCCAAATAGCCCTTGAAGAAGATTTACCAAGTACCACTGTACCAGCAGTGCGCTGAGAAGGATTCTTGGTCTACAGTCCGTCATAGACTTATGAGGGTCTGGAATCTCCCAAAATTATATAAAAAAATGCACTCATACATTTCTCTGGGGAGATCAGTAGCTTGCCCGCAGATTCCCAGAGGGCCTGTGGTCCACTTAACGATGAGGCACTAGGGAAGTGAACGAGCTGGAATCAGAAATATGCAAGTTACTGAAAAAGTGATTTATAAACCCTTATTCAGGCATTTCATATTTGTATCTGCCTTTTCCCCACAAACAATCTACTTATTTTGCATTATTCCTCAGACTCTCTCAAAAAAACAAATGGATATTTGATCTTCATGTTCTATGTAGAGGACATTAAGATGCACCACTCAACCTCAATTTGTTTTTGAATTTTCACTGACTGTAGGACCTGAATATGTGAGACCAATGTCATTATTCCCGGTACTCCGCAGAATTTTCTACTTGGAAGAACACACAGAGATGCTGTTCAGGATTCAATTCCGTGAACATCAGCGTGCTGCTTGTTTATTAAATGTGCAGGGCAGAATTATATAGAAGACAAGTCTTTTAATTAATTAATTAATTAATTAATTAATTAATTAATCAAGTTCAAAGGGTTCTTCATGAACCTGGGATTGCTAGGTGTCCTTTTGTGGGCATCTGTAGGTACAGATGGACACTGCAGGGCCTCTGTCAGGAGCAGCCCAGCACATCTTTGGCTGTGGTTATTTTGGGACTTCTTTGAAGTTAGGGGCTCACCCTCGCAAGAATGGACGTGAGGAAGGTATCTGCACCGTTCTAAACAAAAACGGATGGATAATAAAGCCCCACGTAGGGTATGTGAGGGATGGGAGCAGGGGAAGGCACAAGGTGACCCCCTCTGCACAAACAAACCTCCTTCAGCCTGTTGGGAGAACCGTCCCTGCCTTTCTTGACACCCCAAGTTGACTTTTGTGGTGAATGGAACATCTGGCCACACACCTGTTTAGACTCGGGGACGGGGGCACTGGGGGAGAGTGTCTCAGGTGTGCTGCTTGGCCCCATCTTAGGGACTGATGGGACCTCTGAGGGGAACAGACTAAGGAGTCCTGGGCTGAGAAAGGCTTCCTTGGTGTCCTACAGACATGGCCCCCGCATTGCACAGCCCCGCGAGCTGAGCTACTGTAGTAAGTGGCTGGGGAGAGTCAGGGTGACTCAGGCTGTGGTGGTGAAAGGCTTACTTCAACATACTGAGTCTTCTTTTAAGCTGTGAGGACACCCACCAGCGAAAAGGATCCCTGGGGGCTGCAGGGTTGGGGCAGGAGGACAGGCGTGGCTCTCTTCTGTTGCAGGGATGGAGCTCCTTCTGCAATCAAGGTGCAGCCCCGCCTTCTGCCCAACTCTCCACCGCCACGCTGGGCACTAGAACCTCGTGCCGGTTTAGCAAACACTACCTGGGGCTGTGTGCTGGTGGGGGGCTCACAGCGATACACATAAGAGACTTGCTCATGCTCTCTTGAGCTGTCAGGACTGATGGAAATAAACAGCTTTAGAGCTGGGTTAGAGCTCATCCCCAGCACTGCCCATCTGAATGACCTTGGGCAAGTGCCCCCGATGTGAATTTCCTCATCCGTGACTTAGAGCTAATGCTCCCTCCTCACAGTCTTGCTATGAGTGAATGAGGTGATATTCTCATGAATGCATTACATGGAGATTATACATACATACACACACACACACGCACACACACACACACACACACACACACACACACACACACACACATATATATACACACACACACACATATATATATATTTTTTTTTTTTTTTTTTGCCACCCGGCATGTGGAATCTTAGTTCCTCCACCAGGGATCGAACCTATGCCCCCTGCAGTGGAAGCACGGAGTCTTAACCACTGGACCACCAGGGAAGTCCCTAAACACTGGGGTTTTTTTTTGGGGGGGGGTTGTTTTTTGTGTTTGTTTTGGCATTCCACAGATATTTACTGAGCACCTTTTATGTGCCAGGTACTGCTACCAGTCTGGGATACAGTGAGGAGCAAGATAGACAACATGCCTGCCTTCAGTGAAGCTTCTGTTTTATGGTGAGATAGGCAAGGAGCAAATGACCATATGAAATAATGTCAGGTAGTGTATGGAAGATGAAAACGCTGCCCACAGTCTCTGGCACCCACACCGCTGGCATTAAATCAACGTTAGTTTCTTTCCCTTCCCAAATATCTCAGCTGTAAGTCAATATAGGAGTAATTTCTAGCTAAAACCCTATCTATCAAATTAACAGAATTTAGGTCTAGCATCTCCAGTCTGGTATATGGGGCTGAGGGGCAGTGGCCAGGAGTCCTGTAAGAAATGAGGATAATGATAGTACCTTCCATGGTGGGTTGTGGGGGGGGGGGATGCAGGGAGAGAGCACAAGCAGAGCCCTTAGTGCCCAGCACATGGTAAGTCCTCAAAACAGAAGCTAGGTTGAAGAGCAGGCAGCAGAGAGGGCTTTGCTCTGTCCTTGAACTTGACAAGAGGGATGGGATCAGCCCTCAGCTAGGTTAGGTTGCTGTTTGGTTAGGAACCAGCCAATGGGCAGGGGGGAGGGGAGAGAAGAGAGGAGGAGAGGTGTGGGTGGACTTATGGGCAAGGGCAGGTTCAAGGCCGGTCAGATACAGAGACTGAAGCCATGTGTAAGTGGTGGGTGGAGTGAGACCAGTCTCTGGGGAACCACTCAACTGGCCATCTCCCAGTGGTGAGTCCAGAGGCCTCTCTCATCCCCCTGCCTCCCCAGGGCTCATGGCAAACGTATAGGAAGGGTTAACAGTCAAAGGATAGGAACTGGGGGTGGAGAGGGGGAACTGGCCACTGTCCAGTTGGAGCCAGCAATTTGGGTCCATCAAAGAGGGACTGAGAAACACAGAGGCAGTGGAAGCAAGACAATCAGAGGCACTTCTGAGGGTGCTCAGCTGGGTGTGGTGGTGCTGGTAGAGAGGTGGCAGGGAAGTTCATCAGTCATCTTTCCTGAGAGTCGGGTAATGTTTACGGAGAGTCAGTCCTTACCAAGAGACGGTCTTTATTGCAAACGGCGGGGAAACAAATAGTCTGGCATTGCTTCTAGTAGTAAAAACTCTTTGAATCTAGTCTTACCACTTAAGAGGTTGATGACCCTAGGAAACTTAATTCTTCTGAGCCTCAATTTCTCCACCTTTAAGTGGAGTCCATATCCATACCTACTCTGCCAATTAGGGTTTCATGTTACTGGGAGAAAAAGCAAAAGAGCAGACCAGTGATGGCTGAAACAATGGAGAGATTTGTATCCCTATGGCTACGAAGCCCAGCGGAAGGAAGTCTAGGTTATACGGCCATTCAAGGGCGTCTCCAAGAAATAGGCTTCCTTTAATCTTTATGCTTCACTGTCTTTGTGTGTGATGTCCACCCTCATGGTCACAAAAGAGCCGCTCCACTTCTAGGCAGAGTGCCCACTTTCCAGGGGGCAGGGGTGAAAAGGGGAGGATATTAGCTTTTTTTGTTAAGTCTTTGTCTTTTTTATTTGGCAAAAAAAAGTCTCTCCCTTGAGACTTCTGCTTATATCTCAATGGACAGACCTGGCCACACCTATAGCTGCAAAAAAAGTGTCAGAAGATGAGTGTGTATGTGTTGTGTTTGTTTGTTTGTTTTTAACTAAGTATGTTGCTACCATGAAAAGAAAACCAGGGCTCTGACAGTAAAAAAAGGAGAGGTAGGCAACTAGCAGTCTTTCCAACACTCTCTCACAAGATGGTTGTGAGGATTAACTGGGGTATTATTGTCCCCAACAGAGTGCCCAGCACATGGAAGGACCCTAGATCAATGTCTCTTTTTTCACTCTGTGGGAGACACATTGACCATGGTCTAGAAATTACTTTTTGGGAGTAGATGCTTTGGAAGCCACGTGGAGATCTGGTAGCCTCACTCTATAGAATCCCAATAGCCAAGGTGTATTACCCATGACCCTAATACTTTAAGTGCTCAGAAGTATAGCCCAGCACTTTAAAAGCATGGACTCTAGGCTTAGGTGCACTGAAATTGAGTAGTTTGGTTAGTCAAATATTTCTCCCAGATTTTTTCCCACCAAACTGTGAGCCCTCAGAGGGCAAGAGCTGAGTCATTGGTCTTCATACTCTCACTATCTGGCAGTGTTTGCTTTGTTTATTGAATTGAATTTACACCTTTCCAAGAAGTCACTCTCCACTGTATACAGGATTACTATTTGAGAATTTCACTATCTAGAGCAAATACTAGGGATTTTTTTTTTTTTCTGTCTCTTCCTCTCTTTTTCCATTTCCCCTTTTCCCCTCAAAATGTATCATTTCAGCCACCTAAAATGGTTACAGAGCAGGCCAGAGGTTTTCAGAAAGTTCCTATTTACACCATCTCCTTCTGTTACAGTGATGAGATTGCAAATGGATTTTTGAAAGAGCTTGCTTCTTTGACTGGAGGACAGTTCCATTCTTACAGTTTTGGTTACAAGGATCCCTGTCCTCCAGAGGCTGTTCAGGTAAGAGCTTAATGGGCTGAGAAGAAAGTGTTCACTTATTTCAGCACTAATGGCTGGAGGCCCATGGATGAGACTTTAATTGGGAAAACAGCAACCACAAGGACAACTAAATGGAGAAAATGAATCACTTAACGGTGAGTGTACTACAAAATGTGGTCTAAGGACCACCTGAGCTAAGGCACCTGTGACAATGCAGATTCCTGGGTCCTACTTCAGAGCTACTAAATCAGGCTCTAGGCATAGAGGCCTAGGAATCTTAATATATTTTGTTTTTTTCTATGCTTTTTATTATGGAAAGTTTCAAACAAACACAAAAGTAGAAGAGTATATGGACCATGTACCTATCAGTCAAATTTAACAATTATCAACATTTTGCCAAACTTCAGGAATCTGTATTTTTAACAAGCATCCTGGGGGTCCATACGTAAAGTTTGTTAACCACTGCCTGTTTACAGACATTTGTGGGAAACTTTCAAAAAATTCAGATGTTAGGTAGTTGTCTTCTGACTTCTCAGGCTATATAACCACGTGACACCTGATAAAGCAATCCATTCTAATGCACTAATGGGAGAAAGTAAATAAAATTCTATGCTCCAGTCTTCCAGTCTTGGCCTGAAGATATGCACTTCAAGAATGCCCTTGTATGGGCTTCCCTGGTGGCACAGTGGTTAAGAATCTGCCTGCCAATGCAGGAGACATGGGTTAGAGCCCTGGTTCAGGAAGATCCCCCATGCCATGGAGCAACTAAGCCCGTGCACCACAACTACTGAGCCTGTGTTCTAAAGCCTGTGAGCCACAACTACTGAGCCCGCACGCCTACAGCCCGTGCTCCGCAACAAGAGAAGCCACCGTAATGAGAAGCCCACGCACCACAACGAAAGAGTAGTCCCCGCTTGTCACAGCTAGAGAAAGCCTGCGCGCAGCAACAAAGACCCAACACAGCCAAATAAATAAATAATCCTTTAAAAAAAAAAAAAAAAAAAGAATGCCCTTCTAGAGAATGTGGTTTTTGTCTTACTGTCTGCTCTAAGGAGTGACAAACCAGATCAATGCTTACATGTGAGGAAACTACCAGAGTCTGGGGAATGGATCATCCAAAGGAATTGGAGGGAACAGTACTCTGAGCTCACACAAGGCAGAGAACACTGACTACTTCCATCAATTATACTGGAAAACCTCATAATCTTATGGGCATTGGGTAGAATTTAAAGAATGATCTTCCCTTAGCAGTGGGAACAACCAAGCACTGCTCCAGTTCTGTCTAGAAAATCTTAAATGCAAGACCTGAAAGGATCAGTCCATTTCCAAGGAATTTAACTGCATCTCTGAACAAACCCCAAGAATAATTATATGAAAGCAAAAATATCCACCACTCAACAAAGTAAAATTGACAGTTTCTGACATCCAATCAAATAGTACCAGGTATGCAAAGAAGCAGGAAAATACAGGTCCATAATGAGGAGAAAAAACAAACAGAAAAATTGAAACATGTAAAACTGACTCAGATGTTAGTATTAGAGCATGAAAACAGTTATTGTAACTGTATTTGATATGTTCAAAACGTTAGGGAGCGACATGGAAGGTACAAGTAAGACACAAATCAAGCTTCTGGAGATAAAAAAAGTACCATGTATGAGATAAAAAAATACATGTAATAGGATGAGCAGCAGATCAGACATTGCAGAACAAAAGATTAGTAAACTGCAAGATAGCAATGGAAATATCCAAAATGTAACACAGAAAAGAAAGAGAATTAAAACCAAAAAAAACAGAAAAATAGAAAACAAGGCATCAGTGAGCTGTGGAAAAATTCAAGTAGCTTAAACATATATGAAGCAATAGTGACCAGAAGTTTTACAAGTTGGATTAAAACTGTAAGTCCACAGATCCAAGAAACTCAATGAATCCCAAGCACAATAAACATGACGAAGACTACACCAAGTTACATCAGAATCAAACTTCTCCAAAACAGTGACAAAGAGAAAATTTTAAAAGAAGGTGAATCATGTACGGAGGAACAAAGATAAGAATGACAGCAGATTTCTCATTAGAAACAATGCAAGTGAAAAGAGAGTGACATTTTTAAAGTACTGAAAGAAAAACAACTGTCAATGTAGAATCTATACACAGAATGTATGTCAAAAAGCAAAGTTAATAAAGATATACAAAAATGGAAATAAGTCATCACCGATAAACCTGCAGTACAAGAAATGTTAAAGAGAGTACTATGGGTAGAAGGGAAATCATACCAGATAGAAATACAGATCTACACTAGGGAATGAAGAGCAAAGGAAATGGTAACTGCATGGGTAAATATGTAAGTTTTTTTACCTTGTTATTTAAATCTAATTATAAATAACTGGAGGGATTTCCAGTTCCAGCAATAATGGAATAGCCCCATTCCTCCTAGGTCCTCTGTCTTACAGCTTAAAAGCCCTGGACATAAAACAACAAACAAGCAAAGGAAGACTCTGAAAAGTAGAAAGAAGGAGGTGGAATGCCTTGGGGACCTCAGGACCTAAGGAATGACATGGCATGCGTTCTGTGGGTTTTGTTGTTGTCTTCCATATACCCCAGATGGGGCACTGCCAAAGCCTCCAACCTGGAATCCCTAACAGGCACAGACCCAAAAAATGACCCAAGAACAACCTATTTCCCCTAGCTTAGCCAAAGACCTTTTTGGCAATACCTGCCCTACTTCAGCCATACACCAATGGGAAGACTACATCCCCTTCCCCAGGATTTCAGTGGAGCCAAACAGGGAGATGATCTTCCATTACCACCCACCTGCTCCATGGAAGGAAGTGATGGTGCTCTGATATCCCTGTCAGGTGGTATCAGTATATCTGCCCAGAGAGCTAATATTCGAGCCCCGACATGGTGGAAGCTAGTGGCAATGCTTCTCTGCTGGGGTAGTGTGAGTGGGGCTGAGTGGAAAGTTGATTCTCCAAACCCCACCAGGCAGAAGCAGGTGTGCTGCAAATCCTGCACTAGGGTAGTATCAGAGGATTGAGAGGGAAGCTGATCATCCATCCCACCTGACTCCAGTAGAAGTAAGCAGTGCCCTCATTCCCTAAGCAGGGTATTGTCCAAGGCATCCAGTGGTAAGCTGAACCACTGTACCACCAGGCAGTACTGAGACTTAACAAGGCACTGTGAGATCAGGGGCGTCACTGCTATTCTTCACCACAGCCTTCATGGCAGAGGGATCAGCAAGGAGCTAAGCTTCCACAAACACCCAGCATCAATGAAAATGAAAAAGTAAGTGTGGGCTGGGGATAGGTGACACTCCACTTTCCCCCATCCTTTGTGTCAGTGAGGCTTGGTGGGAAGCTGCCTCCACAACACCCACCAGCATAAGATAGATGAGGTAATGTGAAACAGGAGTAACCCCACAGCGCTCCCTCCCCAGTGGAGAGCTGAGCCTCTACCTCTATCCAGCATCAACAAGGTCAAAGGAGGTGTGCTATGTGGGGCTACTCAGTGCTCTGTTAACCCCTACCCTTAGGAGCTCTGACTGTGAACAAAGTGGAGATAACTGTCCCACGAAAAGAGAGCTGAACTCCTGACTCTGGCTGCTGTGACAGTTCACCTTGATGAAAACAGCTGGAAAAAAAAAAAAAAATCACCAGATACACAGGTACGCCCAAATGAAAATGAACTTTAACTATAAAAGTTCCCAAATATATAAAACATGTACCAGAAAAACAGGTTTACTGGAGTAAGTGAGAGGACTAGCCAAAGGGACACAGCCACAAGTGGCCCCCTCTGGGAAGCCTCTTTATCCCCATGGCCCTGAGACTCCACCTCTGTACAGAGACGCCAGAGTGGGAGGGAAAAATAGGCAGGAGGGACTCAGCCCAAGCAAGTGGTCCACTCCAGGAGAACCCTTTATCAGTGGGTCAAAGAAAAGTTCTCAATTTGCTTAGAACTGAATGAAAACAAAAATGCACATCAAACTATGTGGAACGCAGCTAAAACAGTGTTGGGAATGAAATTTATAGCACTAAATGCTTATGTTGGAAACAAGAAAACGTATTGAATCAACAATCTGCATTCTCACCCCAAGAAACTAGAAGAAGAAGAGCAAAATAAACCCAAAGCAATCAGAAGGAAGGAAACAATGAAGATAAGAGCATAAAATCAGTGAAATTGAAAATAGTAAAACAGTAGAGAAAATCAATGAGACAAAAAGCTGTTCCTTTGAAAAAGAATTCTCTCAAGAATTTGATAAAACCTCTCAGAAGGCTGAGAAAGACAAAGAGAGTAGACACAAAGCACTAATATCAGGAATGAAATAGGGGACATCACAGTAGATCTCACAGTCATTAAAAGATAATAAAAGGAATACAACAAACAACTTTGCATTCATAAATTTGACAACTTAGAAAAAAAATGGACCACTTCCACAAAATCCACCAACTACCAAAACTCAACCGAGATAAAATGGACAATGTGAATAGCACTAAAATCATAAAAAAACTGAATTTATAATTTTAAAACATCTGAAAAAGAAATACCAAGGCTCAGATGGCTCCATGGAGAATTTTACCAAACAGTTAAAAAAATAATTAAACCAATTTATTTCAAAAAATAGGAGAGATCACTTCCTAATTCTCTTTATGAGGCCAGTATTGCCTTGACACCAAAACCAGAGGACAGTATTAAAAAAAAAAAGAAAAAAGAAATCCACAGACCAATATACCAATGAACAACGATGCAAAAATCCTCAATAATATATTAGTGACCTGAATCCAGCAGTGTATAAAAGAATTATACTTTATGACCAAGGGGGATTTTATTCAGATATACAAGGCTGGTTTGACATTAGAAAATCAATCAATGTAATCAAGCATATTAACTGGCTAAAGAAGAGAAATCATATGGTCATATTATTGTGCACAAATAGCCTTGACCAAATGCAACACCCATTAATAATAAAAAAAACTCTCAGCAAAATAGAAGCAGGGGAACTTCCTCAACTTACATCAACTTAATACCTACGAGTAAAATCATACTTAATAGTGAAAGATTGAATAATTTCCTCCTAAGATCAAGAAAGTGGCAAAGGCATCCACTCTCACCACTCATATTTAACATACTACTGGAAGCTGTACCCATGGCAACAAGGCAAGAGAGTAAACAAAAGGCATACAGATCGGAAAGGAGGAAATAGACCTGTCCCTATTTGCTCGTAACATGTTGTCTACACATAAAACCCCAAGGAGCTAAAAAACAAAACAAAGCTCCTAGAACTATTAAGTGAGTTCAGCAAGGCCACTGGTTACAAGATCAGCACACAAAATTCAATCACATTTTGAGAAGTCAAAATTAAATATTCAATATTATTTACAATTGCTCCAAAGAATGTGAAATACTTAGATATATATTTTAAAAATATGTACAGGATTTTTATGCTGAAAATTACAAGAGGCTGAAGAAAGAAATCAAAGAAAACCTAAATAAATGGACAGGCGTATACCTTGTTCATGGATTGGATGACTGAACATATTAGAGATCTACTTGATTTATAGATTTAATTGAATTCCTGTCAAAATCCCAGAAAGGTTTTTTGCAGACATGGTCAAACTTATTCTAAAATCTATATGGCAAGTCACAGGCCCTAGAAAACCCTACAAATCTTGAAAAAGAAGAATAAAGTGGGAGAAATAATTGCAGTATTAAGGCTTGCAGTGTAGCTGCGTTAGTTAAGGCTGTATGGCTTTGGTGGAGAAACAGACACCTAGACCAATGGATAGAGTATAGAACCCAGAAATATACCCAGTATGCCAGTATGCCAAACTGATTTTTGACAAAGGTACAAAAGCAATTCAATGGGGGAAGGAGAGCCTTTTCAAAAAATGGTTGGAGCAATTGGACGTTCACAGGCAAAATAGTGAACCTCAACCTAAACCTCACCCTTCATGCAAATATTAACTCAAAATGGATTATGGACTTAAATGTAAAACATAAAACTATAAAAATTCTAGAAAGAAATATGGAAGAAAATCTCAAGGACCTTGGGCTAGGCAAAGAATTTTTAGTCTTGAGAAGAAAAGCATGATCCGTAAAAGAAAAGATTGATAAATTGGACCTCATCAAAAATAAAACCTTTTGCTTTGCAAAAGACCCTTTTAACAGGATGAAAAGACACTGGGAGTGTCTGCCGTTCCCTTGGGAGAAACTGGGCGAAGAGCACATGGGATCTCTCTGTATTACTTATTACAGCTGCATGAAATCTACAGCTCTTTAATTTAGAAAAGACAATTTACTGGTAAAGCAAAAAATAATAATAAATTCAACATCTAGTGATAAACTGCTCAAAAGACACAAATTACCAAAACTCTCTCAAGAAGAAAGAGATAACCTGAACAGCCTTAACATCTGTTTAAGAAATTGAATTTGTAGTTAAAAACCTTCATGCATAGAAGCCTCCAGGCCCAGATTGCTTTACTGCTGATGTACATCAAACATTTAAAGGAGAAAAAAATATCAGTTCTACACAAACTCTTCTAGGAAAATGAAAGGAGGGGATACTTTCATATGAGGCAAGCATTAACCTGATACCAAACCCTCACAAATACAATCAGACAAGAAACTTATCGGCTAATATTCCTTATGCATACAGAAGTTGAATGCATAACGACCAAGTTGGGTTTATCCCAGAAATGCAAGTTTTGTTTAACATTTGAAAATTGATATACAATTCACCAAGTTAACATACTTTATTAAAAGCTTTACAGTCATCTCAATTTATGCAGAAAAAGTTTTGACAAAATCCAACACACTTTTCTAATGAAAGCTCTCAGCAAAATATGAACAGAACAGACTTCCTCATTCTGTTAAATGGCACTTAGGAAAAACCTACAGCTAGCACCATACTCTAATAGTAAAAGGTTGTACGGTTTCCCCCTCATATCAGTAAAATGACAAGGTTGTCTGCTTTCACCACTCCTATTCAACAGTGTAATGGAAATTCTAGTTAGCCCAATAAACCAGGGGGCAGGAAAACCATCCAGAATGGAAAGGATGAAGTAAAACAGTCTTTATTTTCATTCAGCATGGTTATATATGTAGAAAATCCAATGGAATATACAAAAATGCTGCTGGAACTAATCATTGAATTTAGCAAGATTGTAGGATACAAGGTCAACATACAAAAATGAATTTTGCTTCTACATATTAGCAAAGAAAAATAAAAATTGAAATAAAAATTATCATTTACAGTAGCATCAAAAATATGAAACATGTAGGGACAAATTTGTCAAAATATGTGAAAGGGCCTGTATACTGAAAACTGCAAAAAATTGCTGAGGGATGTATCTTGTTTACGGGTCAGAAGACACCACAGTGTTAATATGTGCGTTCTCTCTCAATTGATCTTTAGATTCATCACAACCCCAATCAAAATCTCAGCAGGTTTTTTCAATTAAAAATTGACAAACTAATTCCATGGAAACTTTGAAAAAGAAAATCGAAGTTGGAGGACTAATACTATCTGATCTCAAGACATATAAAGCTATAGTTATCAAGACGAGGTGGTATTAGTGTAAAGATAGATATATAGATCAGCAGAACAGAATAGCAAAACCAGAAATAGACTGACACATAGGTAGACAACTGATTTTCAACAAAGATGCAAAGGCAATTCAGTGGAAAAAGGATATAGTTTTTTATTCCCCCCAAAAATGGCATTGGAACAATTGGACAAAATAAACACAATTTCCTCCATACATCATGCCATATTCAAAAATTAATATGATACGTGGATCAAAATGATACATGGATCCAAATGTAAAATTTGGGTCTTTTTCCAAGTAGAGGAGAACATATGAAAAACGCTTTGAGACACTGTGTTAGCCCCCAGAAATTTTTAATAGGATATCAAAAGCATAGTCTATATAAGAACAAACTGATAAATTTGAGTTGATCAAAATTAAAAGCTTCTCTTCAAAAAACAATGCTAAGATAATGAAAAGACAAGCTGTAGACTGGGAGAACATGTTTTCAAATTGTATATCTAATAAAGGACTAGTATCCAGAACATATAAAGATCTCTCAAAACTCAAAGAAACAAAAAATAAGCAAAAGATTTGGACAGACACTTCATCAAAGAAGGTATATATGCATGGCAAACAAGATCATGAAAAGATGGTTAACATCATTCGTCATTAGGGAAAAACACATTAACCATGATGAGATGCCACTACACAGCTATTAGAATGGCTATAATTAAGACAACTGGCCTCATCAAGTGTTTGCAATTATATGAAGGAACTAGAACGCTCATTCATTACTGGAGGGGATGTAAACTAGTACAACCATTCTGGAAAAGTTTGATAGTTTCTTTAAAAGTTCAACATCACCAACCATTTGATCCAACCGTTCCATTCCTATTTACCCAAGAGAAATGAAAGCAGATGTCCATACAAAGACTTGTGCACAAATGTTCACAGCTTTAGTATTTATAATAGCCCAAACTCAAATGTCCATCCACAGGTGACTAAATTTTGAATTCGGTATGTAATAGAATGCTACTCAGCCATAAAAATGAATGTACTACTGATTTATGCTACATCATGGGTGAATCTCAAAATAATTATAAAAGTAAAGCAAGCTAGACCAAAAAAGGGGTATATACTATATGAGTCCATTTAAATAAAATTCCAGAAAATCGAAACTAATATTATATAGTGACAGAAAGGAGATGAGTAGTTGGTTGGGGGAAGAGAGGTTTTGAGGCAAAGGAAAGGCAGATTTACAATGGGAAACTAGGAGACTTCCGGGGGTAATGGTTATGTTTATTGTCTTCATTGCAGCGATGACTTCACAGGTGTGAATGTCGAAACTATTCAAATGGCACACTTCACGTACATTCAGTTTATTATAATATAAATGAATTATACCTCAATTGGGCTGTCTAGAAAAGGAATAATGTAAGAACCACATGAAATTCTTTAGATTCTTCTTTTCCTGATACAGTTCATTTTCTGTTAGAAATGTTTGAAATCTGAACGCTAATCTCATAATGCAGTAACTTATTTTGGCAGAATGAAGATCTGACTCTTTTAATTAAGGAAATGGAGCAGGGACGCAGTGACCTGGAGAAGGTACAAGACCTTTACTCGGAGTCCTTGGTCATGGGCTGGTGGTACAACGGAGAAAAGGATGGAGACAAGTGAGCACAGCAGAGCTCCCACTTCCGCATCGCAGGGGGTTCTCTAGGATGCTCTGCTGGATCTCTTTGCCACTTCTTTCTGCAATGCTTTGTGAGATTTCTTTTAAAGAGTCACATAGTATGATTATGTTAGGATTTTTGTTTAAGCAAAGGGAACTCATAATCTAGTAAATTAATAATGATTGGCGGACTTTCCTGGTGGCGCAGTGGTTAAGAATCCACCTGCCAGTGCAGGAGACACGGGTTCGAGCCCTGGTCTGAGAAGATCCCACATGCCACGGAGTAACTAAGCCCGTGTGCCACAACTACTGAGCCTGTGCTCTAGAGCCCGCGAGCCACAGCTACCGAGCCTGCGTGCCACAATTACGGAAGCCCACGCGCCTAGAGCCCGTGCTCCGCAACAAGAGAAGCCAGCGCAATGAGAAGCCTGCACACCGCAATGAAGAGTGGCCCCAGCTCACCACAACTAGAGAAAGCCCAGGCTCAGCAACGAAGACCCAACACAGCCAAAAATAAAAATAAATAACTTAAAATTTCTAAAAATATATTTAAAAAAATAATAATGATTGGCTTAGAGAGGCCACATCGTCATCCTTATATGTAGATTCTGAAACCCTTGCATGAGCCCTAAGGATGTCTCATTTCCACCCAGTGTGGACAATACCCTCCACCAACCGAAGCAGTGACGGAGCAGAGCAGGAGTGCTGTGTCATGAAGGAGATCTGACTCAGGGTCAGGAGGCCAAGGTCCAGACTTCACTCTGTGTGACCTTGGTGGATCTCCATATTGTCCATTGCCATGGGTCTCAGTTTCCTCATCTTTAAAATGATGAGTGTGGTGGTAGAATTTGGGATAGATGATTCCTCAGGTCTTTTCCCATCCTATATTCTAATATGTTTATTTGGGGGGTTTTTGTGTTTGTTTGGTTGGTTGGTTTTGGGAGTTTTTTGGCCGTGCCACATGGCTTGTGGGATCTTAGTTCCCCAATCAGGGATTGAACCTGGGCCCTCGGCAGTGAGGGCGCAGAGTCCTAACCACTGGACCGCCAGGGAATTCCCTCTAATATGTTTCTAACTAGTAGTTCTTAAATAAAGATCAAAACCACCCTAACAAACACTCAGAAAATGTGTCAAATCTTATTTAAATGATTTCCCATTGTACACATATCCAAGTGTCACAGCTTCATATAAATACCCCATCAGGAAGATGTCTTTTTATTTAAAAGAGTGATAGCAAAATGGAAAGAAGTTGAAAATACATATGAATCAGGATTTCTCCTTCTTCGGAATTTATTGTCTTCCTCTTAGCAAACTAAGCATTTAATATGGGCTGGGGGCAGGGCATGAGCATGGGATCAGTAAAAAGATAAATGTTATACCAGGCATCTCTTTTTTTTTTTTTCTTGCCGTAAGTGGGCCTCTCACTGTTGGGGCCCCTCCCGTTGCGGAGCACAGGCTCCGGACGCGCAGGGTCAGCGGCCATGGCTCACGGGCCCAGCCGCTCCGCGGCATGTGGGATCTTCCCGTACCGGGGCACGAACCCGTGTCCCCTGCATCGGCAGGTGGACTCTCAACCACTGCGCCACCAGGGAAGCCCCCAGGCATCTCTTATAATGAGATTTTACAGCATTATTTTTTTTTAATTTGTTTGGGGAAGCTTAGATACATCTCCTAAATCTGGAGAATTTAAGCAAATAAACTGAGAAATAAATGAGCAGCACATCAGTGTCAATTATCTTCTCTATACTTTTCAGCTAGTACCTTACCTGTCTTCTTCCCCTTGCTTAATCAAACTAAAAAATGTCAGGACAACATGACCAGCTATTGCTTGGAAGTTGGTTTGGTCAGTTGACTGTAGCTGCTATTGATTGACTAGTAGATGTATTCTTGATTTTTTATATGTATATATATTTTAGGGGCTATAAGGAGCAGTTTCTAGAGTCATGCAGAGGAGTGTTTTAATCCAGGCTTCCCACCATTACCTGTTAGTAACTTTGGGCAAGCTACTTAACCTCACTGAGCCTCAATTTCCTCATGTATAAGAGGGGAATAATGGTCATCATAGGGTTGTTGGGTGGATTAAATGAGGGCATGCCTGGCACATGATAAGAGCTCTGAATTAATATAAAGAAAAGAGTAAAATGCAGTGCCTCATTCTATAGATATTATGCTTCTGTACTTCCTTATAACATATCATTAGGAAAAGTTAGTTCGCCTACCTAGCTGTGGTTGAAAACAGATTGAGTTTTTTACCAGGTGGAATAAATGTTACAGCCTCCAAATCTCATCTCCCTTCTTTCTTTTTTCAAACATTTACTGAGTACAAATCGTACGCCAGGCGAACTGGGGTGCACAGATGAATGTCAGCTTGGGCCCTTGTCACAGGATGCAGTGTGGTGGGGCATCATGGAACACTGGGCGGGTGCTCCATGGAGATGGGCTTGGAGGGGGAGGTGAAGGAAGGAGGGCGTGCTTTACAGTGTTGGAGCAGGAGGTTGTTCTGGAAACTCCTTTCTGTGGCTGCTGTGTTCAGAGTGTCAGAGAAGGTGTGTCTGGGAAAATATTTAGGAATTTTGGGGGATCCCTCCTGGCCCGAGATCTTCAACAGAATGGTTTGCCATGATCTGGTGCTGGCAGAGGGTTCAAGGCAGGGGTTTCCCTTCTCTGGCTTTTGTAAGAGCTAGCTGTTCGACGCTTTAGTTAGAGAAAAGGGTTTCTGTAATGCTTTCTGCTTTACAACAGACTCTTTCTGGAGTTAATCCTCTCATCATCTCCATGCTGTTAGGGCCCAGCTGATGTTTCCTTCAGTTTGTGGGTGAGGGAAGTGATGAAATTTAGAGGATTGAGCGACTGCACTTCGTCACATAGCTGGGAAGGAACAGAGCTGTGGTGTGAGCCAGGGCTGGGGTCCTGTCCACTCTTCTGCGGGGGCAGAGATAAATGACTATTCTTATTTTAACCAGATATAAGGGGAGCGGCTCACTTCTTAAGCTTGCAGCATTCAACACGATTGTATTGATCTAACTTTGCCTTCTTGATGGAAATTTTGTTTCCCCCTCCTTTTTTTTTTCTTTCATCTTCTTTGTCTACTTTTTATCTAAAACAGGCATCAAAAAGAAATCTGTTCCATTGTTTCAACCTCAGAAAAATGTGCAAAATCTCACGCTAATGTCGAATCAACACAAATGTCGAAAGTACCAGGGGACCTGTCAAGTCAAAAGTTTCTGAAAAAGAAAGTCCTCCACGCAGGTATCAGTGAACAAAATGGTTTGACTCTCATTACCAGTTTTCTTTCAATGCAAGAAGGTAGAATAAAACTAAAGCCCCATAATATTTTAAAAGAAGCCTAAACCTGTGTTTTTTAAATTGAAATTTTTATACAAGTGATTGTACATTCACATGCAGTTATGAGAAATAATACAGAGAACTCCCGTATATCTGCTCTTCACCCAGCTTCCGCCAATGGTAACATCTTGAAAAAATAGTACAATTTTGCAACCAGGAGATCGACATTGATACAGTCCACGATCTTACTCAGATTGCCCCAGTTTTACATGTGTTCATTTATGTGTGTGTGTGTGTGTACTTCTATATGATTTTATCATACATGGTTTCATATTTCCACCATCACAGTCAACATACAAAACATCTCCATCACCACAAGAATCCCTGGCATTGCTCTTTTATAACCACAGCCATCTCCCTCCGACACCCTTTCCCAATTCTTGGGAACCACTAAGGTCTCCATTTCTAAAATGTTGTCATTTCAAAACTGTTATATAAAATGGAATTATACAGCACATAACCTCTGGGTTTTGGCTTTTTTCACTCAACATATTTTCCTTGGGATTCATCCAGATTTTTGGCAGGTATCAACAGTTCAATCCTTTTCATTACAGAGCAGTAGCCTGTGATATGGATGCACCAGAGTTGGTTTAACCATTCATCTGTTGAAGGACATCTGGGTTGTTTCTAGTTTGGGGCTATCAAGAATACAGCAGTTATAAACATTTTTGTACAGGTTTTATGTGAACATAATTTTTCATTTCTTTAAGATAAAGCCCAAGGGTGCCATTGCTGAGTCATATAGTATTGAATGTTTAGTTTTATAAGAAACTGCCAGACTATTTGCTGGAGTGGCTGTGCCATTTTATATTATCACAGCAAAGAATGAGTGATTCATTTTCTCCACATTCTCGCCAGAACTTGGTATTGATCGTCGCTATTTTCTATTTTAACTGTTCTGATAGGTGTGTAACATCTCACGGTGGTTTTTACTTGCATTTCCTTAATGACTAGTGATATTGAACATCTTTTTATGTGCTCATTCACAATATATCCTCTTCAGTGAAATAGATATCCTCTTCCGTATATCCTTTTCAGTGAAATGTCCGTGCCCATGTGCTTTGCCCATTTTCTATGTGGATCGTTTGTTTTTTATTGGTGAATTTTGAGAGTTCTTCATGTATTCTAGATACTAGGTCTTTATCAGATATGTCGTTTGCAAATGTTTTCTCCCAGTCTGTAGCTTGTCTTTTCATCTTCTACTTAGGGTCTTTGGCCAAGCAAAAGCTTTTAATTTTGATAAGATCCAATTTATCAGTCTTTCCTTTATGGATCATGGTTTTGGTGTCAAATCTAAGAACTCTTTCATATTTTACATTTAAGTCCATGATTCACTTGAGTTAATTTTTGTATAAGGTGTGAGTTTTAGATCAAGGTTTTTTATGTTTGTTTGTTGTTTGGCCTATAGATGTTGCTTCGGCAGCATTTGTTGAAAAGGCTATACTTACTCCATTGAATTAATTTTGCAACTTTGCCAAAGATCATCTGGGCATATCTGCGTGGGTTAAAGCTAGATTGTATGTTCTGTTTCAGTGATCTATGTGTCTATCTCTCCACATAGATCACTGATCAATGTCTTCATTAATGTAGCTACAAGGTAAGCTTTAATATCAGATACAGTGATTCTTCCAACTTTATTTTACTTCTGCAAAATTATTTTAGCTATTCTAGGGCCTGAAATTTCTGCTTAAATTTTAGAATATGTTTGTCTCTGTTTACTAAAAAACCTCTCAGATTTTGATAGGAATTGCATTAAACCTGTAGATCAATTTGGGAACAACTGACATCTCTACAGTGTTGATTGATCCAGCCTCTGAATGTGGCATGACCCATGAAAATGACCCCTGACCATGACCATGTATTTAAATCTTCTTTGATGTCTTACAAGCAGCATTTTGTAATTTTCAGCTTACACATCCTGTACATATTTTGTTATGTACAGGATGTGTAAGCTGTACACATTATTTTTTGTAAGCTAATTATTTCATTTGAGTATTTGGAACAATTACAAATGGTATTGGTTTTTTTAACGTAGGTTGCCGTATGTTCATTGTTAGCGTATCAACATGTGATTGATTTTGTGTGTTGATCCCATAATGAACAACCTTACAGAACTCACTTAATGGTGCTAGGAGTTTTTTGGGTTTTGTGGGTGGTTTTTTTTAAATTTTGGTGTGTGTGTGTGAATTCCTCACTGTTTTCACGTATACGATATGTTATCTGCAAATTTGGACAGTTTTATCTTCTTTTCCAGTCTTTCTGGCTTTATCTCTTTTTCTTGCCTTGTTGGCAGAAGCTAGAACTTCCAGCACTATGTTTAATAAGGGTGATGAGAGTGGGCATCCTTGCCTTTATCCTGGTCTTAAGGGGGAAAGATATTCAATCTTTCGCCAGTAAATATGATTTTAGCTGTAGGTTTATTGTAGGTGTTCTTTATCAAGTTGAGGAAGTTCCCCTCATTCCCAGTTTTCTGAGAGTTTTTATCATGAACTGGTACTGGATTTTGTCAAAATGCTCTTTCTGTGTCAGATGATATATCATATGGTTTTTCTTCTTTAGTCTATTGATATGATGGTGGATTACACTGATTGCTTCAAATGTTGAAGCAGCCTTGTATGTCTGGAATATCTTCCACTTGGCCTTAGTGTTTATGTGCAGTGCTTTTGAGTGTGACTCTTTGTATGGTTTCTCTGGGTATAACAGCATATAAATAAGACTTATAACACTCTTCTGGTATCAACATTTTACCACTTTTTGTGAGTGTGGACATCTTACTTCAATTTAGGTTTCTTTGCCTTCCCCAGTTTTAAATATCATTGTCTTGAGTATCAGGTGATTCTACAATTTTTATTTAAATCATCAAATATGATTTCTAAATCTCAAGAGGAGAGGATAATCTATTGTATTTACCATATTTTTGCTCTCTTTTGTTCTTTCTTCCTTCCTGATTCTCCAAAATTCCTTCTTTTATCGTTTCCTGTCTGTTTGAGGAACTTCCTGTGTTCAGTCTTTAAAGGTAGGTCTGCTAGCCACAATTATTTTTTATTTTTTCCTTGTCTAGGAATGTTTTCATTTTCTCTTCGTTCCTGAAGGACATTTTTGCCATATTCAGAATTTGCGGTTGATTGTTCTTTCCTGTCTATAGTTGAAAAACATAGTGCCTCTTCCTCGGGCCTCCTACTTTTTAAATGTGAAATTTGCTGTTGTTCAAACTGATGCTTCCCTCTAGGTACTGGGTCCTTTCTCTCTGGCTTGCTTTAAAAGTTTTTTCTTTGTCTCGAATTTTCAGTGTTTAACTATAGCGCATCTTGGCATGGATTTCCTTGGGTTTACTCTGTTTGGGCTTTGCACAGCTTCTTGATTTGTATGTTGTATCTTTCACCAAATTGGGGAAGTTTTCGTCTATTATTTCTTCAAATGGTCTCTCAGTCCCACTTTTTTCCTCCCTGTCTTAGGACTCTGATAATATGAATGTTGGGTATTTTGCTATTATCCTACAGGTCCCTGAGGCTCTGTTTATCTTTTCTTATTGTATTTTCTCTCTGTTGTTAAAATTGGCTGAATTCTATTTTTATGTCCCCAGAGTTCTCTGATACTGTCCTCTGCCATTTTCACTCTATTACTGAGCTCCTCCAACAAATTTTTTTTATTTCTCATATTTTATTTTCCAGTTCTACAATTTCCACTTGGAAACTTTTATAACTTCAGTTTCTTAGCTGAGATTTTCTATTTGTTTATTTGTTTCAAGAGAAATTATAATTAATTGCTGAAGCATGTTTCTGACATGCTTTGAGATCCTTGTCAGGTAATTCCAGCTTCTGACTCATCATGGTATTGGCATCATTTGATTGTTTTTCCTCCATCAAGGTGTGATTTTCTTTATTCCTGAAATGATGGGTGATTTTTTTTTTTTACAGTATCCTGAATGTTTTGTCTATTATGTTAGGGACCCTGGATGCTGTGTAAATCTTTTATTTTAGGAAGCAGTTGTCCTGTTTAAAGTTAGCCCAGAGGTCATGGCCTGCTCTTCTGAGTTGTGGTTCCAGTGGTAATTTCATTTTCGCAGCCTTTGTGGTGTTATTTTGGTGCTTGGTTTCCTGGTGTCCCTGGGGCTCCTACTGGTGCTGCCTGAGGGAGCAGAGGAGTATCCCAGGCCAGGATGCTAGATGCCTCTCAGTGGAGGAAGGTTGTGGTGGCTTCCCCTGCCACACACACACTGTCTCTTGCGTGTCCCCATGTCTCTGGGCAGGAGAAGAGAGCCTCAACCCTGTAGGGACCAAGAGGCATTGGCTGAAGCTTGGTCCCTCTTGCATGATCTGTCCATTTGCCCTGGTGTCTCTGTCTTAAGCCCATGGGGACAAAGAGGATTCCCATACTGGGCCACTTGGGCAGCAGCATGCCTTTTGCCAGTCCTGCCTGCCCATTCCAGTAAACGTGACTTTTGCTAGAAATGCTACTTGCCGCTCATCCTGAACATTTTAATGGCCTTTTGTCATTTGTACCATGTCACTTAGATTTGGGATTGTTGCTGTTGGTAGGTATCCCTGTGCTGAGTTTTTATTCTGTTTCAATTTTTAGTTTAGAAGAGTGATGAAATGTGGTGACTGACTGTACAGAGCTGGGGGAGTAGTTAAATGCTTGAATCCACTGCCAGATCAATATACTTTTACTCATTATTTTCAAAGTTTGGGAATAGTACAATTGTTATGTTTGGGGACTTCGGGAGCTAAATTTCATTTTCATTTGGACACACCTCTTGTTTTTGCCCAGCGATTTTGATCAAGGTGGCCTGCCGGTGTAGTCAGGGGCAGGAGTTCAACTCTCGTATGTGGATCATTCATCTCTTTTGCTCACAGACATAGCTCCTGAGAAAATTTATCCTTCTTAATTCCTTGTTACAGAGGCAACCAAAACAGGAATCACCCTGTTTGCTGCCTAGGAAAACAAATAACACATAGCACGCTCCTAACTCCACGCATGGAGACCACTGGTGTTATCTTCCTGTGCAAAAGATAGACAATACAGGGCTTCCCTGGTGGCGCAGTGGTTGAGAGTCCGCCTGCCGATGCAGGGGACACGGGTTCGTGCCCCTGTA
>NW_006793929.1:214243-223413 GCF_000442215.2 Lipotes vexillifer
AAAAAAAAAAAAAAAAAAAAAATAGACAATGCAGATTATTAGCTAATTTTCACGCTAATTGTCTAATTTCTTGTAAGAGAGGGTAAGTCCCTTCTTGTCGAAAATAGGGCGCATTTCGTTTATGAATACTACGTAATGCCTTGGTGCTACAGAAGGCATCCAGGTCGTGAAGTACAGAACGCATTTACAATTAGTGTGGTTTCTGTGACCACATGGGAAAAGTAATCAACATGTCTTGGTACAAACTTATTATCCTCTAAAGCACACAGATTCAATGTCAGAATTTGATAAGCGTCTACTTGCTAGTTGAAAGGACCCAACAGAGGGTAGAAAATAATATAAATAAAGGCTTAGACAGCAACTGTGGTCAGCAGAGTTTATAAAATGAACTACAGAGATGTCCTGCTCTAAACCCTGCAAGCTGTGAATGTGATGGGGCATCACTCCCATGATTCTGGGAGTGATAAGAGTGTTATGTGACCTCGGCCAGGTTCTCTAGGAGAGCCCAGTGTACTCATGTGACCCCCTGAAAGCAGGGTCTTTTATCAGCTGATGGCAGAAGAGGAAGTCAAAGAGATTTGGGGCATGAGGGGCATTGGTGTGCCATTGTTGGCTTGAAGATAGAGGGGGCCCATGAGTAGGAATGGGGATGCTTAAGGAGCTGAGACAGGCCCCCAGCTGGCAGCCAGCAAGAATATGGGACCTCAGTCCTGCAACTGCAAGGAAATAAATTCTGCCAACAACCTGAATGAGCTCGGAAACAGATTTCTCTCCAAGAGGGGCAGAGTTTGAACTCAGATCAGTGGAACAAGCCATTACTGCAGCATTTACTTGGTGGCAGTACTGTCCCCCTGAGGGTTGGGAGACTGAACCTGCTTTCTTTTTAAAGGATCCAAGAATGTAGTTGCATCTCATAAAATACCTCCTTCCAACCCACATTCCTTTAACCCTTCTCCCTGTGGTACCCACAGAACCAACCAAAACCAGCCTACTCAGGAGCCAGCTGTCCACCCTCAGGAGCTCAGCTTGCAGTGAGAGGAAGGACGGCCTTTCCAATTGCAGCAGCTGGAACACTCCAAGTGACAGAGGCAAGCCAGCAAGGGTCCCTATGTCAGGAAGCCCAGGGTCTCCTCTCCCCAGTGTGTCTGCTCCTGAAAGAGCTGGGTAGAGGTACTTTTGGGGGAAACAGATCATTTTTAAGTGAGTCCAGAGAGCTTCCTCTTCAAAGGACTCCCTTGTAAATCAGGTCGTCTTGCTTTAGTGAACTGGATTTTCTTAGGGTCAGACTTGCATATATGGTGTCTGGGTGTTTAATATACCCGTGGCTCGTATAACCGCGGCACTAGTGGTGATGCTTGCTGTCACTCCGTGGTTTGAACTTGAAAACCTAATACTTCATAGTTGGTTTATTTTCTTCCCCTCATTCACAGGTGGCGCCATCCGACAAGCCCCTCTCTGATCCACATTGTCAGCCTTTTGGGGGCTAAATGTGAGGAAAACGAGACTTTTCCACTCAATTGTTATGACTACTGATAATATCATTATTCTTAAAATAGTAAATTGTAAGAATAAATTTCCTAAAAGTTTAATTCCTGTAGCACTTTTCCCTGTCTTTCAAAGAGTTGATAAATAATAAATCCCCAGCTAAACACATACATCCACACAAGCCCCTAAGTAGTAGGAAGCGCCTGAGGGACAAATTTGCACCTGTTGTTACTGAGCCATAGCTTAATCAAACCTTGTGTTCTTCAGTGTAGATCCGTGTGATGCCTTTTCCTCTGTTTCAGTTAACCTGCCCTATCTCCTAAATCTGCTACGTGCACAGTTCTTTAAGGGGCTTATCCCATGATGATCGGGATATGATTTCTTAGGCATTTAACTAGCTCACTCCCAAACACCCCTTCCTTCTACATGCTGCTGATTCAACTAGCTCATATCCCTTTTCATTTATGAATCCAAGATTCTATAAGGATATACATTAAAAGCTCCAAATAATAATTTGAAAATGTGAACTTATAACTAAACAGGACCTAGTAGGGATTTGGGGTTACTGCACAGAGCTGAGGAATTACAGAATAAACTATCGAAACCTGAAATGTTGAACAAGGCTCTCCTGTGTAATTTGGGGGAAGTCTAATGAGGGCCACATTGAACAATTATTCGTTCATGGTATTCTTACTTGACATTTTAAAAATATGTTTTCTGGAGAATGAATTTGTCTCATCCTTTTATGGAGAGAGATCTCAATGGGTATGGGGTGAGATAGATTAGCAAAGCAATGAGAGTACCCTGTTTACTCTTGCATTGGTCTTTAGTGTCCACTGCAAATGAATCTTGCCTAGAACCCCCTCTGACAGATCAGTTCTGGGAAAAGTAGTCCATTTATTAGCCCTCAGTCACAACTGAACTCAGAGATAAGTGTGATCCTTTTGCATTTTTGATATAAACCCCATATATGAGGAAATTATACAGCTGCCATTTCCCTTTCCACAGAAATGGGCATCCTGCTGACAAATGAGTTTCCAGATGACGAGTCATTAGAAAGATTGACTCGAGAAGGAACCCAAATTTATGACCAAGAGTGAGTAATTGTACTGGGACAGTTTTGTTGTGTTTTTGTTTGATATAAGTTTTAAAACGTCACAGTCTCGTGTTCTTAGTTCTGCAGGAATGTCTTCAGCAAACTGGCTCAAGATCCATGGCTTGGTGGCCAAGAAGCTCACCATCATGGATGCTTTGTCCATGACCGCCATCCCTCACAGTCCCACCTACGTCCCCATTCTGGACAAGCATGTTGTTTCCAAGGTCTTTGATGAGGTAAAACTGATTTTCTATATGTCCCTGCTTGATGTAGTTTTCATTTCCTGCCTAAATAAAGAGTAGTCCACTTGACGTCTTGTACAGTTGTCACAGAAATGTATTTCAGCCATTGGGAAAAAAATATTTGCAAAGGCAGTAAAAAGGAGAGAGAGAAGCTCTTAAGCATTTTTGCTTCTAAGCTGAGAAGAACAATTTCTTCTTTGTTGGGTTGGCAGTTCATGGCTCGTTGCTGATGGGTGGCATTGTGGAGCTGCAGAAATGCCTGAAAAGCCTCTAGGTCAGAGTCGTGAGTCACGAGGGAATATCAGTCTGTATCAAAGGACAGGGAGAGCTTGTGAGAGATTTTGTCCATCCTTTGCTTACCTTCTCTTCCTAAATACAGTGGCATCTTTTCCATCATAAAAGTCTCCAAAGGAAAAAGTCAGAAAGAGGGAGGGAGAGAGACACAGAGAGAGATGCAGAAAAAGAGAGAGATTGAGAGAGAGGATCAGGAGTGAGCCAGAGCACAAGAGCCATGAGAAAGTGAGAGTCACATCCTGGAAGGAGAAAAAGAGCTTCCGGTAGGAGGGCTCAAGTTGGGGTTAACTGTGGAGGAAAGCCAAGCACTGTAAAGTTTGCCTTGAATTGGGCAACTGGAAGGTCCTTGCCCTACGCAAGAATGGATCCAGTGGGGCAGCCAGATTGCACAGAGATGAAGAACACAAGAGAAACAAGAATAGGAAGTTGAACCCTGGTGCTTCCCGGCAAATATAGCAGCAACTCATGATTTAAGTAGGAATGTGTCAAGCTTTACAGTCACTAGATTGAAATAATATCCTTAAAAGACCTTATCTCATGCTGAAATTTTGCAGAGAGTATATAGGAAATTTGGGATTTGCTTCCAAATAATCTGGATGGTGGGAATAGTTGGGGGAAGGGAGGAGTAGATAAAGCAAGACTGGCCATGAGCTGATAATTGTTAAATTTGGATAATAAGAATATTGAGTGGGGGGAGGGTCATTCTACTATTCTCTCTGCTTTTTTACGTATTTGGAAGTTTCCATAGTAAAAAGTTGAGAAAAAGCAAAGGCAGGAAAATTTTTTAAAAAAAGGCTTTATCTAACTGGTCTTGCAATAGCTGAAATTTGATGTATTTGGAAGAAGCAGATGAATTGGTGGACTTTTTCTGTTAGTCACATTTAAGAGATTATACCCATGGAGTTTGATATGCATCCTGATTTGACATGACCAGCAGTTCTTGCTCTGGAGGTTGGGTATATGACCCCTTAGGCTGGGTTCCTGATGACTTTGCCTCAAGGTGAGCTGTCCTGTCCCTGGCTGTGACTTCGTGACTGGAAGATTCTATTTCTACCTTCAGTGAACTCTAACCTGATTAGTCAGATACCAACTTACCATTTGAATTTGACTTCTTCCAAAAGCAAGAGAGAGAAACTGAATGCTGATTTATTCCTTCTAGGAAGTTTGGTGACAGCTTCTCATATTCTGTGCACTTATTTTATTACTATTCTTGAGTTTTGTTTGAAAGAAAATATATTTGGTGAACTATCCCTGGAAATAGAATTTTCTGGTACTTATCATGTCTCCTTCTAAGCCTCCCAACAACCTGAGATACATTGAAAAGTAAATACTCAAAAAACAAATATGAGAAGGTAGGAAAGCAAGCACATAAAATCAAAGGAAAGACTTATAGACTGAATACATAAAAATGTTATTTTGCATTAAAAACATATAAATAAAATGAAGGCAAATCTCAGAAAAATATTTTTAACATATACAACAAAGAGTTACAGGAGTAATATGTTAAATATGTGTTTGCATGGGTGTATCCATCTAAGTTAGCACATGCATATGGTGTGTGTGTGTGTGTATAAATCAGAGTTAAGTATACACAGAAAAATGCACATGCACCCATACTATAAAGGAATAAGAAAATGATAAATATCCCAGTGGAAAATCTAGGGGAAAAAGTTTAAAAATAAGAAGTCAAAAACCACATAGAAAAATATTTCTTGCTGGTAACCAAATAAATGCATTTTTGAAAAAATGCAAGTTAAAAAAAAAATTAGACAACTTCCCCCCATCATCAAATGTGTAAGGTTAAAAAATACTAATAAACAGTGGTGGTGAAAATAGAATGGAATTAGAACTTTCACATCCTGCTGCGGGGAGTATAAATTGGTATAACCTTGGCAATATGTTCAGAGGTGTTAAGGGCTTACAACTTTTCCTCCAGCAAATCCATATGTAGATATTCCATAATCTACAGAAGGAAATAATCAGAAATACTGAAGAATATATTCAGAGAATAATTATTGCTGCCTTATATCTAACAATGAGAAAATTGAAAATGACCTAAATATCCAATAAGTACACGCATATGATTGAATGTCATATGTGCATTAAATATCATGTTTCTGAAGCATAAGTAATGACATGGGGAGAAGCTCTCATTACAATGAAAAAATCAGGGCACAAAACCACATAGATAGTACATTAATTTGGTTACATATGTGTGTGATGTAGACATAGCACTCTTTGTCTCTCCCTTTTCTCTTTTACCAAAATGTTACTAGTCTTTATCTGAGGGGTGAGATTATTGGAGATCTGGGGGTTTGTTTATATAATTTTTAGTTTTTGTTGTAGTTCTTTCAACTCTGAACATACATTAATGATACGCTGAGAAAAAAAAAAGTTAAGAAAAACAGACCTAAAACAAGAGATAAAATAGTTTAAATGCAAAGGACACTTGATTTTTAATTAATTTATTGGTTTATCTTTATTTGATGAGTAATATATGAGTACATTCTTGTATAGAATGACCATTTAGAAGTCTTTAGAGGAAAATGTCAAAGTTTCTCTCCACCAACCTCATTTATGAAGGAAACACTCTGAATAGTTTGGTGAATATCCTGCTAATCCTTTTCAACACACACACACACACACACACACACACATATGAATACATTACATATATTTTTACACATACACATAACAATTTTAATATACAAAACAGTTTTAATAAGGTAATACCATATGGATTTGCTATTTTATCTTTTAAAAACATATGTCTTAGAGACTTTTCTCTGTGTGTAGATATGGGTCTATCTCATTTTTGTTAGTTGCAAATTTCTTCCCCATTGTTAATGGACATTTACATTGTGTCCTTCCTCCCCCTATTACAAACAATCCTGTAATGGATTTCCTTGTACAGAGACTTCTGGGCACCTCTACAAGTCTGTCTTTGTGATAGATGGATTGCTGGACCCAAAGGATGTGTACATTTAAATATTTGACGGATTAAACCAAATCACCCTCCAAATAAGATTCTATATTTCCACTAGTTTATATTCAGAAAGACAGCCATTTTCCTAAGAGGAACTGTATATCATGCTTGTTGATAAGCATTCGTTCTACAAGTATAGAGATGCTTTGAAAACCCTAAAAATAGTGTGCAGACCTGATATCTTATTCAACTTGTCCTCTCCTCATATTTAGAAGAAATAAACATAGTAACTCACTGCAGCACTTTGAAATTTGCTCTCCAGGCTGTATGCAATGTATCTGGACTCTGGGGATAATAATATACCTACTCTGAGACTGTTATACTGTGTATAGTATAGTGAATATGTATAGTATAGGTATATATATATAGTATAAAAAGAAGTAATGCATATAATGGGCTGCAAGCACTGAATAAACGTTGGCTTTTTTTTGCTTTTTTTTTTTTTTTTTTTTTTTTTTGCGGTACGCAGGCTTCTCCCTGCTGTGCCCTCTCCCGCTGCGGAGCACAGGCCCAGCGGCCATGGTTCACGGCCCCAGCCGCTCCGCGGCACGTGGGATCCTCCTGGACCGGGGCACGAACCCGCGTCCCCTGCATCGGCAGGCAGACTCTCAACCACTGCGCCACCAGGGAAGCCCAAACGTTGGCTTTTATTATAAAAATATTCAATAAATATTACATTGCCTACCGTATGCAGGCTCTGAGCTGGGCTAGACTACGGCCTACCCAATCACAACTTACAATCTCATGGAGGAGCTAGCAATTAAAATAAGAAGTTCTAGTTAAATGTGATGAGTGGGAAGAGCAGAGCAAAGATGCCAGAGAGGCCCCTAACCACCTTGAGTTGGCAGAGAGGGCTTTGGACCTGGCCTGGCAAGTTCAGACCTGGGGGATCTGATCAGTCCAGGTTTGGACCTAGGGCAGGAGGAGTTACAAGGGTGATGAGGTGGAGGGGGGTGAGGAGTGACCTAGGGGAAAGTCTAAGGGTCAGAGGACGTTTGTCATTCCAAAGAAAGTTTGGTGCAACTGGAGGAAGGTGTGAAAGCTGGTGAAGGTCGAGTTAAGGATTTTTTGAAGGTCATCCTGAGGGAAACCAAAGGGTGTTTAGCAGAGGACAGAGAAGATCAGGTTTGGCCTTTGGCTACTATGTGGAGAAGGGTTGTAGAGGTTCAAGGCTGGGACGAAGGGGGGCAGTCAGGAGGCAAGGTCTAGGTGGCTGTGACCCAGGTGACAACGCTGAGGATGGATCCAAGGCTCTATATAAAGTCAAGTCGACAGGACTAAACCCCATGGGGATGAGAGAGAGAAAACTGTTGAGTGACTTCCAAGAAGGAAAAAATGGAAGAGTAGTGAGGGTCCTGTTTTTCTGGAGAACCTGTCTCCGGACTCCAGAAAGCAAAGCCAAGGGAAGAGGATGCATATTTTTTCACGTGCATTCCACCATGGGCACCTGTGCTCGTGCCTTCTGTGGCTTTGTAAATTCTCATCACAAGCCTGTGGGTACGTAGCACACGACATGCTCTCCCCCCTCCATTATTGCTCATAAGAGCAAGAATCATGATGATGAAGGAAATATACTGCAATAAATTCCCCTTTCACCCTCAAAGCACATTTAACATCTTTTATTGAATATTTTCTCTGATGGAAAGAATGGGAAAACAGTGATCGAAAAATATAATCCCACTGAGTGAGATATATAGCTTTTTGAGATTTGGACCTAACAGATTTTTGAAAAAGTAGACTGGAGCTGAAAAGGAAACATGAATCTTAACCCACTTCACTGAGAATTGTAATTGCCTTTTACTCCTGTGTTCTGTGTGCAGCCACATCTGTCTGGGTAGAATCGTAAAGCAGCATTTGGCTTTATCCCCGGCTACTTGTTTCATTCATGACTTATGTTTGGGCTGTTTCTTCTTCTGGAACACAATGCTATTTTGGTTTTCACGTTTCTTGGACCAGCATCAAATCTGTCACCTTGGAAATGAAGTGTTGAGCAGGGAGGTTGCCCTAGCAACTCTTCATTACAAGATGCTAACTGGCACTTTCAGTTTTCAGTGGACCAGATAAGTTTGATCTTAGCTCTTTCAAAAAGATTAATTCATCGCCAAGTCATATACAGAGTAAAACTGCTTTAGATATTTGGTGAATCTGGAATTTAAACCTCTTTATTGCCAATGGCTTTGAAAAAAAAGGAACAATTTGGGAACATTAGTTTGCATCGTTGAAAAGTCCACTACATCACCACCACCACCATCATCATCACCATGTCTTACCAGCACTGCATCAAGGCTTCCTGCTTTGCCCTAATCTGGGTTCAGCACATAGCTTTGTGATCAGGTAGCCTGGGCCTGCACCCCAGCTCTGTCACTGACTCCCGATGGGTCATGGCAAGGTCCCTAATCTGGTATGTGGTGAGCCCTCAGACTAGGTTTTGAGAAAAACATTTGATCTCATCAAAGTATCTGATGGAAAATTTAGACCAACATAGTGAGGTGGCTTTTTATCTCATCGTTTAGCTGACGAGGAATGTTAGGGATGCTGCTAAGGGCATGGCATCTTGTTGCTTTCAAATATAGTAGCAATGAAAACGATACTGATAGAAAAGTTTATTTTAATTAAAAAATTTAGAAGGACAGTTAATACAAAAGCTATACGTATTCATTATGTAGAAAAATTAGAAACTACAGATAAGTAGAAAAGAAACAATAGAATATAATTCCTCACAGATGAATTGTTTGGTGGTTCTCTGGCCAAAGTTTTTTTCACTACATATATATCCTTTGTTCTTTGTTTTTGTTTTACCAAAATGAAGTTGAACTAAAGATACTCTGTGCCTTGATTTTTACTCAACAGTCTATTTCAAATATTATTGCATGCCAGCAAATACTCATTTACTATACCAATTAAAATGCTAGTGACCTCACTAGCAATTTAATTGAAATTTACATTTAAAATTTTTATTTTTATTTTCTAAAAATTTAGATTGAAATTTGTGAGATATAACCTACACTGTAGTAAGCAGCATATGTTCATGGGTTTATGAATGATCTGATTGACACTTCTCTTTCCC
>NW_006793929.1:223455-246700 GCF_000442215.2 Lipotes vexillifer
TCTTTCCCTGTTCACTTTGTAGCCCCGCCTTCAGTTTGTTCTGTGGAGCCTGGAGATGTTTCTGTTTAAGCAGAGGTTTAAGCTTCAGCACTCAGCAGTTTGCACAACTATAAAGTCACTGCACCGTGTTCAGGGTCAGCCACGTGGGATTTGCACAGCCTTTGCATTTTCATTACTCACATCCAGTCAGACCTCTCCTTGGCCAGTCTGACAGCAGGCTCTGGGATATTTATTGGAAGAAATGATTTAGTTGAAAAACAGTGAAGTTGGTGACTTCAGTTAGTGTTGAGTGATGAATATATAAACACCAGTTTACACTATTTTCTCATTTTCAAAATGTTGTGGGATTGCTTACAAACACAGCCAGAATGTTGTCAGGTAGAATTCTTCCTGTACTACTTTAACAGCTAATAACTGTGTGTACAGTTCTGTATCCCCCTTTCTTCATTTATCATATCTTATGAACATATTTCCCTGTAATGACCAATTTTGGATGAATTTTAATGGTTGTGCTAATATTCAATAACATGAATTACTACAATTAATTTAACTATTCCCCCCCATTATTGGGCAGTTTACTTGGAATTTTAAGAGTGCCTATTTTCCTACACCTTTGCTGTCACTTAGAGCAGTAACATTAAAAAAAACAACAACAAAAAACACCTGCCAGTTGCTAAGTGAAAATGGTATTCAATTTTAATTTTTTTCTTTTATTGTTTGAGAATAGTTTTCTTGTGTAAGCTAAATATATCCCTTAAAATCTTGGTTACATCATTCACCTTCTTGGCAAACACCTCTTTTAAAATAGCAAAGGTACGCTCATCTCGTGCCTCAATCACCGAGAACTCAAATTTAGTAGACTCCAAACACAATATTTTACAATACAGATAAACTTTTAAAAATGTTGGAGCCTCAGCCATTATTTGAATTTATATAATTTTAGTCTTTTACATATTCAGTAAGTGGTTACTTTGTACATGCATTGTGCTAGAAACTAATATTTTTTAAAGGAATAAAAAACTAGAGTTCAGTGGAGAGGAAAACCAAATAACAAAACTGCATTTCAATGTATACATCTGTAGAGGGATTGAATGAGAAAATATATAGATTGCCTAGTACTTGGCAAAGAGTAAGAGATAACCACTATTATCATGTTTTTTAATTTTTATTTTATTGTTATTTTTTATACAGCAGGTTCTTATTAGGTATCTATTTTACACATATGAATGTATACATGTCAATCCCAATCTCCGAGTTCATCCCACTGCCACCACCCCCCGAACCCCGCTTTCCCCCCTTGGTGTCCATACGTTTGTTCTCTACATCTGTGTCTCTATTTCTGCCTTGCAAACCAGTTCATCTGTACCAATTTTCTAGATTCTACATATATGCGTTAATGTATGATATTTGTTTTTCTCTTTCTGACTTACTTCATTCTGTGTGACAGTCTCTAGGTCCATCCACGTCTCTACAAATGGCCCAATTTCATTCCTTTTTATGGCTGAGTAATATTCCATTGTATATATGTACCACATCTTCCTTATCCATTCTTCTGTCGATAGGCATTTAGGTTGCTTCCGTGACCTGGCTATTGTAAATAGTGCTGCAATGAACATTAGGGATTATGTGTCTTTTTGAATTATGGTTTTCTCTGGGTATATGCCTGGTAGTGGGGTTGCTGGGTCGTATGGTATTTCTATTTTTAGTTTTTTAAGGAACCTCCATACTGTTCTCCATAGTGGCTGTATCAATTTACATTCCCACCAACGGTGCAAGAGTGTTCCCTTTTCTCCACACCCTCTCCAGCATTTGTTGTTTGTAGATTTTCTGATGATGCCCATTCTAACTGGTGTGAGGTGATACCTCATCGTAGTTTTGATTTGCATTTCTCTAATAATTAGTGATGTTGAGCAGCTTTTCACGTGCCTCTTGGCCATCTGTATGTCTTCTTTGAGAAATGGCTATTTAGGTCTTCTACCCATTTTTGTATTGGGTTGTTTGTTTTTTTAATATTGAGCTGCATGAGCTGTTTATATATTTTGGAGATTAATCCTTTGTCCATTGATTCGTTTGCAAATATTTTCTCCCATTCTAAGCGTTGTCTTTTCGTCTTGTTTATAGTTTCCTGTGCTGTGCAGAAGCTTTTAAGTGTCATTAGGTCCCATTTGTTTATTTTTGTTTTTATTTCCATTACTCTAGGAGGTGGGTCAAAAAAGATCTTGCTGTGATACGTGATATGTCAAAGAGTGTTCTTCCTATTTTTTCCTCTAAGAGTTTTGTAGTGTCTGGTCTTACATTTAGGTCTTTAATCCATTTTGAGTTTATTTTTGTGTATGGTGTTACGAAGTGTTCTAATTTCACTCTTTTACATGTAACTGTCCAGTTTTCCCAGCACCACTTATTGAAGAGACTGTCTTGTCTCCATTGTGTATGCTTGCCTCCTTTGTCATAGATTAGTTGACCATAGCTGCATGGGTTTATCTCTGGGCTTTCTATGCTATTCCATGGATCTATATTTCTGTTTTTGTGCCAGTACCATATTGTTTTGATTACTGTAGCTTGGTAGTATAGTCTGAAGTCAGGGAGTCTGATTCCTCCAGCTCCATTTTCTTCTCTCAAGATTGCTTAGGCTATTCAGGGTCTTTTGTGTCTCCATCTAGTAAAAAATGCCATTGGTAATTTGACAGGGATTGCATTGAATCTGTAGATTGCTTTGGGTAGTATAGTCATTTTCACAATATTGATTCTTCCAATCCAAGAACATGGTATATCTCTCCATCTGTTTGTGTCGTCTTTGATTTCTTTCATCAGTGTCTTATAGTTTTCTGAGTACAGGTCTTTAACCTCCCTAGGTAGGTTTATTTCTAGGTATTTTGTTCTTTTTGTTGCAATGGTGACTGGGATTGTTTCCTTAACTTCTCTTTCTGGGCTTTTGTTGTTAGTGGATAGGAATGCAAGAGATTTCTGTGCATTAATTTGGTATCCTGCTACTTTACCAAATTCATTGATTAGCTCTAGTAGTTTTCTGGTGGCATCTTTAAGATTATCTATGTACAGTATCATGTCATCTGCAGACAGTGACAGTTTTACTTCTTGTTTTCCAATTTGTATTCCTTTCTTTCTTTTTCTTCTCTGATTGCCGTGGCTAGGACTTCCAGAACTATGTTGAATAATAGTGGCGAGAGTGGACATCCTTGTCTTGTTCCTGATCTTAGAGGAAATGCTTTCAGTTTTTCACCATTGAGAGTGATGTTGGCTGTGGGTTTGTCATACATGGCCTTTATTATGTTGAGGTAGGTTGCCTCTATGCCCACTTTCTGGAGAGTTTTTTTTTTTTTATCATAAATGGGTATTGAATTTTGTCCAAAGCTTTTTCTGCATCTATTGAGATGATCATATGGTTTTTATTCTTTAATTTGTTAATATGGTATATCACACTGATTGATTTGTTTACATTGAAGAATCCTTGTATCCCTGGGATAAATCCTACCTCTTCATGGTGTATGATCTTTTTAATGTGTTGTTTATTCTGTTTGTTAGTATTTTGTTGAGGATTTTTACATCTATATTCTTCAGTTACATTGGTCTGTAATTTTCTTTTTTTGTAGTATCTTTGTCTGGTACCAGGGTGATGGTGGCCTCATAGAATGAATTTGGGAGTGTTCCGTCCTCTGCAATTTTTTGGAAGAGTTTGAGAAGGATGGTTGTTAGTTCTTCTCTAAATGTTTGATAGAATTCACCTGTGAAGCCATCTGGTCCAAGACTTCTGTTTGTTGGCAGATTTTTAATCACAGTTTCAATTTCATTACTTGTGATTGGTCTGTTCATATTTTCTATTTCTTCCTGGTTCAGTCTTGGATGTTATACCTTTCTAAGAATTTTTCCATTTCTTCCAGGTTGTCCATTTTATTGGCATAGAATTAGCTTGTACTGGTCTCTTATGATGCTTTGTATTTCTGTGGTGTCCATTGTAACTTCTCCTTTTTCATTTCTATTTTTATTGATTTGAGTCCTCTCCCTCTTTTTCCTGATGAGTCTGGGTAAAGGTTTATCAATTTTGTTTATCTTCTCAAAGAACCAGCTTTTAGTTTTATTGATCTTTGCTATTGTTTTCTTTGTTTCTATTTCATTTATTTCTGTTCTGATCTTTATGATTTCTTTCCTTCTGCTAACTTTGGGTTTTGTTTGTTCTTCTTTCCCTAGGTTAGATTGTTTATTTGTGATTTTTCCTGTTTCTTATTGTATTGCTATAAACTTTCCTCTTAGAGCTGCTTTTGCTGCATCCCGTAGGTTTTGGATCATCGTGTTTTTGTTGTCATTTGTCTCTAGGTATTTTTTGATTTCCTCTTTGATATCTTCAATGATCTCTTGGTTATTTGGTAACATATTGTTTAGCTTCCATGTGTTTGTGTTTTTTACATTTTTTCCCCTGTAATTTATTTCTAATCTCATAGCATTGTGGTTGGAAAAGATGCTTGATATGATTTCAATTTTCTTAAATTTACTGAGGCTTGATTTGTGACCCAAGATGTGATCTATCCTGGAGAATGTTCCGTGTGCACTTGAGAAGAAAGTGTAATCTGCTGTTTTCGGGTGGAATGTCCTATAAATATCAATTAAATATATCTGTTCTATTGTGTCATTTAAAGCTTGTGTTTCCTTATTAATTTTCTGTCTGGGTGATCTGTTCATCTGTGTAAATGAGGTGTTAATGTCCCCCACTATTATTGTGTTACTGTCGATTTCCTCTTTTATAGCTGTTAGCATTTGCCTTATGTATGGAGGTGCTCCTATGTTGGGTGCATATATATTTATAAATGTTATATCTTCTTCTTGGATTGATCCCTTGATCATTATGTAGTGTCCTTCCTTGTTTCTTGTAACATTCTTTATTTTAAAGTCTATTTTATCTGATATGAGTATTGGTACTCCAGTTTTCTTTTGATTTCCATTTGCATGGAATATCTTTTTCCATCCCCTCACTTTCAGTCTGTATGTGTCCCTAGGTCTGAAGTGGGTCTCTTGTAGATTACATATATATGGGTCTTGCTTTTGTATCCATTCAGCAAGCTTGTGTCCTTTGGTTGGAGCATTTAATCCATTCACATTTAAGTTGATTATCAATATGTATGTTCCTATTACCATTTTCTTAATTGTTTTGGGTTTGTTTTTGTAGGTCCTTTTCTTCTCTTATGTTTCCCACTTAGGGAAGTTCCTTTAGCATTTTGTTGTAGAGCTGGTTTGGTGGTGCTGAGTTCTCTTAGCTTTTGCTTGTCTATAAAGCTTTTGATTTGTTTGTCAAATCTGAATGAGATCCTTGCCGGGCAGAGTAATCTTGGTTGTACGTTCTTCCCTTTCATCACTTTAAATATATCATGCCACTCCCTTCTGCCTTGTAGAGTTCCTGCTGGGAAATCAGCTGTTAACCTTATGGGAGTTCCCTTGTATGTTGTCATTTTTCCCTTGTTGCTTTTAATAATTTTTCTTTGTCTTTAATTTTTGTCAATTTGATTACTCGGCATGTTTCTCCTTGGGTTTATCCTGCCTGGGACTCTCTGTGCTTCCTGGACTTGGGTGGCTATTTCCTTTCCCATGTTAGGGAAGTTTTTTGACTGTAAGCTCTTCAAATATTTCCTTGGTTCCTTTCTCTCTCTCCTCTTCTTCGGGACCCCTGTAATGCGAATGTTGGTGCGTTTAAAGTTGTCCCAGAGATCTCTTATGCTGTCTTCATTTCTTCTCATTCTTTTTTCTATGTTCTCTTCCATGGCAATGTTTTCCACATTCTTTCAGGTCACTTATCCATTCTTCTGCTTCAGTTATTCTGCTATTGATTCCTTCTAGTGTAGTTTTCATTTCAGTTATTGTATTGTTCATCTCTGTTTGTTTGCTCTTTAATTCTACGTCTTTGTTAAACATTTCTTGCGTCTTCTTGATCTTTGCCTCCATTCTTTTTCCGAGGTCCTGTATCATCTTTACTATCATTATTCTGAATTCTTTTTCTGGAGGGTTGCCTATCTCCACTTCATTTTGTTGTTCTTCTGGGGTTTTATCTTGCTCCTTCATTTGGTACATAGTCCTCTGCCTTTTCATTTTGTCTCTCTTTCTGTGAATGTGGTTTTCATTCAACAGGCTGCCAGACTGTAGTTCTTCTTGCTTCTGCTGTCTGCCTTGTGGTGGATGAGGATAACTAAGAGGTTTGTGCAAGCTTCCTGATGGGAGGGACTGGTGGTGGGCAGAGCTAGGTGTTGCTCTGGTAGGCAGAGCTTAGTAAAATTCATTCCGCTTGTCTGCTGATGGATGGGGCTGAGTTCCCTCCCTGTTGGTTGTTTGGCCTGAGGCGACCCAGCACTGGAGCCTGCAGGCTCTTTGGAGGGGCGAATGGCAGACTCTGGGAGGGCTCACACCAAGGAGTACTTACCAGAACTTCTGCTGCCAGTGTCCTTGTCCCCACGGTGAGCCACAGCCATGCCCCACCTCCGCAGGAGAACCTCCAACACCAGCAGGTAGGTCGGGTTCAGTCTCCTATGGGGTCACTGCTCCTTCCCCCTGGGTCCTGGTGTGTACAGTACTTTGTGTGTGCCCTCCAAGAGTAGAGTCTCTGTTTCCCCCAGTGCTGTCGAAGTCCTGCAGTCAAATCCCGCTAGCCTTCAAAGTCTGATTCTCTAGGAATTCCTCCTCCCGTTGCTGGACCCCCAGGTTGGGAAGCCTGATGTGGGGCTCAGAACCTTCACTCCAGTAGGTGGACTTCTGTGGTATAAGTGTTCTCCAGTTTGTGAGTCACCCACCCAGCGGTTATGGGATTTGATTTTATTGTGATTGCACCACTCCTACCATCTCATTGCGGCTTCTCCTTTGTCTTTGGATGTGGGGTATCTTTTTTGGTGAGTTCCAGTGTCTTCCTGTTGATGATCGTTCAGCAGTTAGTTGTGCTTCTGGTGCTCTCGCAAGAGGGAGTGAGCGCATGTCCTTCTACTCTGCCATCTTGAAGCTACAATCCCATTATTGATAAAACTATTCTTAATAGAATTGATAAAAACTATTCTCACCTATTGACAAAATTAGTGGTTAAGGTGTATCTCTGGTCTAACACTGGGAAAAATTCTAACAGAATCAGCCCAAACTAGGGCTGTCCATGAATTCCAGGAATTATGGTCAGTATCTCTCTCTCACTCCCCCCCTCCCCCCTGCCCCCCCTTCCTCCCTCTGCCCTCCATACCTCACAGTTAAAATCTTCTCACACAGGGTGTGATTAGCATCAATTTGGTAAGGCTTCTAGGTTTACCTCAAGAGAATTGAAGAAGGTATACCTTGAGGCTCCCTTTTATTTTCAAACACAGTCCAGAAGGGTCTCCCATTAGTTGTTAATGCTTGATTTGCATTATAAGAGGTAGCAAGTATCTTTGACCAATAGAATGAAACGGAAGCAAGGGTATACCAGTTCCAAGCCCAGGCATTAAGTCTCCTTGGCCATTTCTGCTTACTCATTTGTGCCTGGGAACATGCCTGGTCAAGCCTTCTAGAGACACGTGGAGCAGAGCCAAGTTCCCCCAGTCATTCCAAGAAGTCATTCCTAGATCTGCCAACAGCTAGTTAGTTCCATTATTTTGTTTTGAAAACATAAACAGTTATATATATGTATTCATATCTCTGTATTAGTTTCCTAGGTTTGCTGTGACAAAGTGTGCCGCAAACTGGGTGGCTTAGAAATTTGTTTATTCTTTCACAATTCTGGAGGCTGGAAGTCTGAAATCTAAGTGTCGGCAGGGCCGTGCTTCCTCTGACGGCTCTAAGGAAGAGCCCTTCCTTGACTGTCCCTAGCTTCTGGTGGTGGAATCCTTGGCATCCCTTGGCTTGGAGCTGCCTTACTCCAGTCTCTGCCTCTGTCATCACATGGCCTGGCCTTCTCTGTCTCTGTGTCTACATTTCCCTCTTCTTATAAAAACAAGAGAAAAAAAGAAAGAGGTAACAAGTAAAACATGTTCAGGAGGTGTGACCAGATGGTTTCATTCCCTCTCAAATAGTGTCAGTTTCCTCATTAATCACACTCTCCTCACCACCTGCTTCCCTACAGAAGCTGGGAAGCCATGATTCTGACGCCCCAAGGCCCTGTGAGAATATGCCCCTTATGACCTCATAGTCACACTAAACTTGACATCATAAAGAGAATAGCCCATGGGACCTCCACGTGACTACCACGTTGTAAAAACTAAGACCACAGACTGAAGGTGTGGAGTATGACTTTGTCTTTCCCTAAATCTGCATGCAGAAAGGAATGAGAGTGGGTGCACACGAGCCAAATTTGAACTCCTGCCACACTGAAGTCCATGATGGCCATGCAAGCCATGAGATCCAAATCCACCAAAGAGGGAGGTAGAGCGTTAAACAATGGGTTTTCTTTACTCACCATCAGACAGGCATCCAGCGGATCCTGGTGAAATGGTATAATACTGCTAAATATTTCATGGTGTTGATTTGCAGTTGAGCCATAAGCTGGCAATTTGCAGAGCTATTTATAGACTTCTAGAGGGGTCTTTTTCCCAGGGGAGATAAATATGTAAGGGTCTTTCATTTTGTTGAGACTGATTATTTTTCCTCTGAAAGTTTATGTGAAATTTTAAGAGATGGTGTTTTTTGTTTGTTTGGTTGGGTTTTTTTTCCACTTCTGCAAATTTCATTAAGTTTTTAAAGTCCAGTCAACTCAACTTTTAACCCACTGTTTTGGCTTCTTCTCTTTGACAAAGATTGCTTAGAAGCCACATGATGAATTCTTGTGTCTGACAAGTAGCAAGGTTTGACTATTCAGCCAGACTAAATTTCTTGCTTTTCAGCCTTCTGAATCTTTGGCTATTTTGTTTGTTTCTTTTGGTCTTGATGTTTTTTTTGTTTTTTTTTGTTTTTCGGTACGCGGGCCTCTCACTGTTGCGGCCTCTTCCGTTGTGGAGCACAGGCTCCGGACACACAGGCTCAGCGGCCATGGCTCACGGGCCTAGCCACTCCGTGGCATGTGGGATCTTCCCGGACCGGGGCACGAACCTGTGTCCCCTGCATCAGCAGGCGGACTCTCAACCACTGTGCCACCAGGGAAGCCCTGGTCTTGATGTTTTAATTGCAAAATTATGTAGTTTGCAATTTCAATATCTATTTTTTTACATGACTTTATTATTTAAAATACTGTTCTTTTTCTCATCTATTTGTTCTTAACGGCACTCTGTTACACTTTTATACGACTGTTACATCTTTGAACAACCTAACCATACTTAATTTTAATCATAATTCATGTAAAGTTATTGTTAGGTGGCTCGTAAAATTAATTTCTACTCACGTGAATTGATGTTCTGATTGTTGATTTGCTCAGCTACTGTTTTTAGCATTTTTGTGTGTGTATTTAGGAATTTTAGTACGTTGGTACTTTTTTTTTTTTTTTTTTGCGGTACGCAGGCCTCTCACTGTTGTGGCCTCTCCCGTTGAGGAGCACAGGCTCCAGACGTGCAGGCTCAGCGGCCATGGCTCACGGGCCCAGCCTCTCTGTGGCATGTGGCATCTTCCCGGACCGGGGCACGAACCAGTGTCCCCTGCAACGGCAGGCGGACTCTCAACCACTGCGCCACCAGGGAAGCCCCGTTGGCACATTTTGACAAGATTTTAAAAAATCTGTTTTTTTCTCTGTCTTCTGTTTTGCAGTTACCTAAATCCATCCCCTTGTACCCCAGTCATTGGTATTTAGAGCTCTTGTCCCATGATGATACTGGGATAGTGTAGATTGAGGGTGGCTTGATTCAGTTCTTGGTTGTTAGACTGAACTAGTGTCCTCTCTCACCAGGCAGGGCCTTCTTGCAGGGGTGAGAGAACCTCATACTAGTGCTGGCTTCAGGCACTGAGCCTGACTCAGAGTCCCACTTGCTTTCTGGGAGTTGAGCTCCCACCGCCCCTGCCATCTCTGCCCACGAGAGTCAACAAACACACAACTTCAGCCCTGCTGACTTATTCAACTTTTTGTCTCTAGAAATACGTCAGCCATACATCTTTCTTTTCCCTTCTCTCCCTCTTCCTTTCCTTCCTTTCTTTTTATGCATTTTTTCCTTAAATAACAACAGTACAATTTTTGTATGATTTTGAAGGCAAAGGGGAACGTAAAACATGAGCTCTGTATCATCTGGATTGGAAGTAAAAATTTACTTCTTAAAAGTGATTCCCACATTTTTGTAAATTAACATATCAATTTATTGAAATTACTGATAGAAAATATTCTGAAAGTAAATATCACAGGTCCCTGTTGTCAAGGCCAAAGCTTTCTTTCGTCTTATTATGATTAATTGTTTTTTTTAAATTAAGTTTTATTGGTGTATAGTTGCTTTGATTCCCCACATTTCTAAAATGCCTACATGCTCATCGTGGTTGGAATCATACACAGTATTGAAACACTGTTAGACCCTGTATTCTCCTGTTAGACTTCTTCTTTTTATGTAAATATTAAGATATGGAATAGGCCTTTTTGCAAACATACATTTATTCATTTATCAACAGATATTTGTTGAGGGCCAGGCACTGTTCTAGGTGATAGGAATACAGCAGTGAATGAAACAAAGTAATATGCAGACAGGTAAATGTAAAATATTACAGGTACTGTTAAGATAGCATGGAATCAGAGGCATCCCCAAACCCAGAAGGAAGCATCAGACACAGACAGAAAGAACTCAAAAAGATGCCCTCTCATTCTGGTACTCTGTTGTTCTTACAGAAAGTGGTTTCATTGATCACTAAGCCTTCTTTATTTGACATGTATAAGGATCTCTTATAAATTGATAAAGAAAATGATCAAAAGATATTAACTATAAATCAGATATTCTTAAGAGAAAATCAACTTTAAAATAAATATGTGAGAAAGATGTTTAACCCAGCTAGTAATTTACAAAGTAGCAGCAATGAGATTCTATTTCTTATCGCCTATGCCCTTCAATTTTTTTTTTTTTTTTTTTTTTTTTTTTTGGGGGTACACAGGCCTCTCACTGTTGTGGCCTCTCCCGTTGCGGAGCACAGGCTCCGGACGCGCAGGCTCAGCGGCCATGGCTCACGGGCCCAGCTGCTCCGCGGCATGTGGGATCTTCCCAGACCGGGGCACGAACCCGTGTCCCCGGCATCGGCAGGCGGACTCTCAACCACTGCGCCACCAGGGAAGCCCTATGCCCTTCAATTTGACAGAGGCTTATTAAGATAACACTTGATTCTGGTTTGGGTTTCCTGAAACAGGTTTCTTTTTTTGGGGGGGGGGGTATTTTTTAAATATATAGTTTTAAAAATTGGAAGGAAAAGGTTAGCAGTGATATCTCTGATTCTTATTTTTTTTTATTTTCTGTGTTTTCTAATTTCTCTACAAATATAATGTATTGATTTTATAGTCAGAAAAACATACTGTACAGCCATTAGATCCATTTCTGAAGGCACGTGTTAACCTATCAAGTGACCCTTTCCTTTGGCATTGGCATATAGGTGTTCCCTCTGGCACATGTGTGCAATGACACAAATAAGATGACTTTAATTAACCCCCAAGGAGTGAAGCTTAATATCTACAAGCAAAAAGTGGAACAGGCAATTAAGTCCTACGAAAAGTGAGTATTACACCTGGCTACTCTTTAATGGATGTGGAATTTGTTTTGGCTTGTTTTCTCTTCTTTTAGCTTAAATTTTTCATCTGGCACAGCTATTTAACAATGGTCCATAAGGAATATTAACAGCAGCAGCAGCTAACATAAGGGGCTTCCTCTGTGCCAGCACTGCGTTAAGTACTGGGTTGGCCAAAAAGTTTGTTCGGGTTTTTCCGTAAGATGTTACAGAAAAACCCGAGCAAACTTTTTGGCCAACCCAATACTTTACCTGAGTATGTCCAACAGGGTTTTCAAGAAACCATCTTCCCTTTTCAAACTGTAGAAATCTCATGTTTCCATGAACTCTTTAAAGCTTTGCTTTTAGCAGAGTGAATTGGACCATTTTAGTATCTAACATTCTGTAAAGTGACACCACACCACAATAAAGAGATAAAACGCCACAATAATGAGATAATTTATTTAAACAATTTTTATATCAAAATCAAGAAGATGACCAAGTTGACTACAGTGAAAACTGTACTCTTAAATAGCCACTGTGTTAGTAGTGAGTTAGGGGGCCTTTTTTCCCAAGGGCAAATAACCCAGGGTTTTCCAGGCAACTGCCAGGCTGGAGAAGGAGACCCAGATGGGAAGGAGACCCAGGGTCCTTGAATCCAAGCCCCTTCCTGGGGCCTGGCTCCTTCCGGCCTGACCTGGGAGCCTGCCTCACAGTGTTGGTGGAGCACACAGCTCTGGGGCTAGAATCTCACCCTCTCCCAGCTCTCTAATCACCTCCGCACCCTGCCCCTCAGCACTTAATTAGTCCGCGGTGCACAGGCTTAATTAAACTTTGAGCTACCCAGCTCCTCCAGGCAAGCCTATTTTTGGTTCTGGAAGCTGTGCAATTGGGTTTTCATTTACTACCATGTGGCTGGGGAAAAGGTAATAAAGTACGCCAAAGTGAACGACGGGGCCCAGGCCAGCATTCACTGATCTGTTGTCATTTTGCAGTGTGTCTAGTGTGTGTTCAAAAAAAGTATAAAGCCTGACTTCTGTTGCCTGGAGTGCATGACCCAGCCCAGAGGCTGGCCTTTCCGCCCCACGCCCATCACGGTCCTCTCCAAATTTCCTTACACTTGAGCCTCCTCCACTGCCCTTGCCTGAGAACTGAGGCTGTGTCGCATGAGCTCCTGCAGCTGCCTCCATGGGCTTCTCAGGACTTCTCTGAGTCTTTGTGGGCCCTTCGTTTCTCTCGAAGGCAGGCTGAACTCTGCCAAGGCTCGCTCTCCCCTGTGGGCCTGAGACTTTGCTCTGTAGTTACCCTCTTACTGGTGCTGGCCCTGTTCTCCGCCTCCCTGCCCCTGCACCAGGCAGTCCTTCCCTTGCCTTGAAGCTCCACTGCCCCTCTTCCTGCCCCCTCCCACCAGCTGTCCTCTTTCTTCCCTTCTTGCCTCAGCGCCAATGGCCCTCCCCAGAGAGGCCTTTCCGCAACGACTCTGCACCACCCACCTTGCGTGTGGCCCTCGGAGCGCTCACAGCTTCTGTACAGGCCTGTCCCTTCCCTGCAAGGATGCTGGCCCCCGAAGGCAGGGGCTGGGCTGCTTGCTTTCCCCCCGGTCTTCTCCTCTTCCTAGCAGGTGTCACTATATATATATAATATATATATATATATATTTTTTTTGACTGTTGGAATTTAATTTGAATTTGATCTAATTCAAGTTTACTTATTAAAATTGATCCAATTCAGTTATTCAAAATGAAATATAATAATATCATTCATATTGTAATTTAATTTGCTTGACTCATTCAAATATTTGAGTGCTGTATTACCTGGTCTGTGAAAGCCTGATGCAAGGCCATGAGCTGGGGCTTTGAGGTCAGATAGCTCGGGAGTTTCATTCTTGGCTCTGACAGCTACTTGATAGGTCATATGACACTTGAGAGCTTCATTTACAAGATCTGGCTCACGGGGCAGTTGTGAGGGTTATGTAAATTATATATGAAGAGCAACTAATGTTAATTATTTCCCTCTTTCATTCCCTATATCTGCTGATGCTAAAATAACCATAAATACATGGAATGGAAGGGTCACACAGCTCTTCCCACTGAGCTGACCCTTTCCCGAGAGTTTCCAGGACAGGGACCCTTCCTTCCCAGGCAGAAGAGAGTCCTTCGTTAATGGCAAAACCAAAATACAGACATAGTAGTGATTTTTTCCAGTTCTTACTTCCAATGAGTGAATCCGGAAAAGCCTTTTAGTACCCTTAGAGGAATATTATACTATATTGTTTATTAAAATGATATTAATTTAAATATGATCATTAACATTTCTTTTCACATGATTAATGTTTGATATTATTGATTGCATTAGTATTAATTATTTGGTATTAATAACTTGATGTTTATTTTAAATGAATTATTTATTGAATATTGTTATTTAATAATATTAACATTAATATTATATAGAACAAAGCTTCCTGATCTTTTGTATTCAATAGTATTGAAGGATTTTGCTGGCATAAATGTCAGTTCCCTTTTCCATCTTGCTTCATCTTTCTAAAGATATGCAGTATATCAAAAGATGAAAAGTAATTAATGAAACTTAGTTTATCCCCATCTCATCCCCAATAAAATGTTTCTAAGGAGTTTCCCACCACAAGTAAGCCAGATATAACCCTAAGTCCGTATGGTTAGGGATGACCAAATGAGTGGGAAGTTCACAGTCCTCTGGCCAAAATAGTGACATAAACTAGCAGTTTTGGTCACACTTAGTGCCCATGTGTAGGAGTCCTTCTGGTTCAGTATTCTAAGAATTACAGAAGCAGTTTGGGCTTTGTGTGTCTGAGCATAAGCTCTGAGTGAGGATTACCAGGGTTGGCTGGATTCTGGGGTGACTTTTCCACAGCTTGTGTTGTGAATCTAAGGTCAAGGTCTCAGCCCTCAGATCCACAGGAGAAGCATCCGTTCTGACTCAGGGACCAGGCATAGTAGCCTCTGCTTATCATCGATTTGCTTGGGCTGCTGAATAGACTTCTGAAGTGTCATTAGTTACAAGTTGCTTTGCAAATGAGCCACTCGGTACAAGTGGATTTGCAAACTAGAGGTAGAGAAAGCTAGTAAACGCTACGCTCAGCCAAATTTCAGTCTCCTAAAACAAAGAGGAAAACTGTGGTTTGTCAAATCCCAGCATCCCACAAGGACTGCCCTCGTCCCGCACGCTTAGGGGCTTTCCCACGGTTGCCTTCCGGGACAGAGGAGCCGGGATTCACACACTCTCTGCTGCCCTCAGCTCACACCCACTCGCTTTTTCTGCCCTGTGTGCTTTGAAATAGTTCAGTGAAGGCGGAAAACAGAGGAATAATAGAGGTTATGAAAATACCCTCTTGGAAAAATATTTTCTGAAGAACCGAATTAAAATTAGAGACATGTCCTAGCTAATTGGACCCACATTCACCAACTGTTTCTGAGTGTCTAAGCCTCACCCTCCTTCAGAAGCTGGAGGGAATGAGCCTTAGCTATTCCTGGTCACTTTATACATACAACTCACTTAATCCTCACAACTCCAAGGGTAGGTGGTGTTATCTTTGTTTTATCAATAAGAAAACAGTGTTTCAAAAAGTTATGCAACAGGTTCACACGGTGGCAAAGTGGAGATGCTGAGATTTGAACCCAGACCCATGTAGCTCCCAAGCCCTTGTCACACTCCCAGCCTCCCTACTCTACTGCCTGCACTTTCAAGGTTTAAACTTAAAAGGATTTACAGTTTTGTTTTGTTTTGTCTTTTCCCCAGAAATGCACACAAGCCTTAGAAGCCCTGATCATTGTTTCATCAACCACATCATTAAAGAAAACCATTTTCAAATAGGCCCCAAAGAACCAAAAACATCAAGAGACACAGGAGCCGAGCTGGCTTATTTCCCACTTCCTGACTCTTTCTGTCACTTACAGAGCGTTTGCCTGTGTGAGAGACAGTTCTGTGTGCGGTGCACATAACTTGCTCATTGAGTCTGCACTGCAGCAGTGGGAGGGAGGTACTGTGATTACCCCCTTTCTACAGAAAAGTTGGCTACTGGCCCAAAGTCTCCCAGCTAATAAGAGGAGGAGCTAGCTGAGCTTTGGACCCAGGCAGTCTGGCTCCAGGGTCTGTGCTTTTCACCACCGTGCCAGACCCCCTTTCCGTGATCTCACGAGGCCTGTGATGGGAGATCAGGGCAGGATAACACCACCTAAAGTGTGCTCCCAGAGCCCTGTGCCACGGACGCTGGGTCCAAGGATTAGAAAAGCATGCCTCCTGGGGAGAGGCAGTATTCTCCCACCCCATTTTATTGAAGCTTTTTTGCTTCATGGAACACCAGCTCACAACCTGTGGAGCCAGTGTTCTGTGCCCTGTGCCCTAGGAAGCCTGATTTGGGTGATGATGTAGCACTACAGAACTGGGCTGGAAGCTCTGGGAAAAGCACCACTGATTAGTAACAAGAAAAGGACCTGTAACTACCTGATAGAAAGCACTGGCTCCAACTTTCTCCTTTCTTCTTGGGTTGCCAGTATCTCTCTGCAAACACGTTTGGTGAGATTAAAATCTCAGCCCCACCAACTCTCGGTGCTGGATAAGTAAGGCGCTTCATCTGTCTGCCCCTCTTGGCAGCTGCCTTTGGAAAACAAGGAGATCAGGCTGGTTGATCTCTAAAGTGTGTCCCAATCCTCTTATTTATGACCCTATTAACCTTTTATTTTTGCTCTGAGAATCCAGACAGAAGAATGTCTACAGAAGGCAGGCTAAGGGCACACATATTTTTCCTTATGAAGAAAAGCAGTGGGTGTTTAGAAATATCTTCATGCAGAGATAATGTGAAACCGTTTGTTTGCTGCCTTTTCTCAGCCTGGGTTTTACCTGATCCAGCTGAGAGCTGTGCCCTCCTTTAATATTTAGCATGATTGCCACGAAATCCCGAGGTTTCTGCAGTGATGCTGAGGGTGGGAGACACTCACATCCAATCTCTTTGAGCGAGTGGCAATGACGTGGTCCAGCGGTGGTGGTGCTGCGTGGCTTGGGATCTCCCTGCCCGGGTTCAGCTTTTTGTCATGAAATGAACTGTTGCTATTAAATAACTATTGTTGATTTTTTTTTTTTAAACAGGCGCCTGAATAAAATTGTTTGGCAAGCATTATCTCAAGAGGAAAAAAAACAGTAAGCCAGTTTCTTCTCACTTTTTAAAAATTTTTTAAATTTTGGTGAAATTCACATAACCTACAATTAACAGTTTTTAAATGTACAATTCAGTGGTATTTAAGTTATTCAAAATGTTGTGCAAACCACCACCTCCCTCTAGTTTCAAAACTTGTTTATCATCTCAGAAAACACCTTGTATCCATTAAGTAATCCTTCCCCATTCCTTTCTCCCTCTCTGGTAACCACCAATCTGCTTTCTGTCTCTGTGAATCTGCATATTCTGGATATATCATATGAAAGGAATCATATATCATGTGACCTTTTGTGTCTGGCTTCTTTTACTTAATGTAAAAATTTAATGTTTTCAAGGTGCCTCCAAGTTGTAAGCATATGTAGTATTTCCTTCCTTGTTACGCCTGAGTAATGATCCATTGTATGTATATAGCACAGTTTGTTTATCCATTCTCCCATTGATGAATATTTGGGTTGTGTCTACTTTGGGGCTTTTATGAACAATGCCGCAAAATACGTGGAAGTTTCTGTGTGGACACGTGTTCTCATTTCTCTTGAGTACATACCTAGCCGTGGATATTCTGGGTCACAGAGTAATTCTGTGTTTAACTTTTTGAGGAACTGCCAAACTTCTCATTTACTTTCCGCAACTGCATCTTTTTATGTATCCCACCTCGTACATACAGCAATGTATGAGGGTTCTTGTTTCTCCATATTGTTGCCAACACTTGTTATTTTTCTTGTTTTAAAAACTGAAGTCGGGCTTCCCTGGTGGCGCAGTGGTTAAGAAACCGCCTGCCAATGCAGGGAACACGGGTTCGAGCCCTGGTCCGGGAAGATCCCCTTAGCGGAGCAGCTAAGCCTGTGCGCTACAACTACTGAGCCTGTGCTCTACAGCCCATGAGCCACAACTACTGAGCCCATATGCCACAACTACTGAAGCCCGTGCGCCTAGAGCCCATGCTGCACAATAAGAGAAGCCACCGCAATGAGAAGCCCACACACCGCAACCAAGAGTAGCCCCCACTCACCACAACTAAAGAAAGCCTGTGTGCAGCAACGAAGACCCAATGCAGCCAATAAATAAATAAATAAATAAATAAATAAATTTATATAAATAAATAAAAATAAAAAACTGAAGTCATCCTAGTGGGTGTGAAGTAATATCTCATTGTGGTTTTCACTTGCATTTCCTTAACGATCAATACTGTTGAACATTGTTTTGTGTGCTTGTTGGCCATGTGTACATCTTCAGAGAAATATCTATTCAGGTCTTTTGCCCATTTGTAAATTGAGTAGTTTGTATTTTGTTGTTGAGTTGTAAGAGTTCTAGATGTCAAACCTTATCAGATATATGATTTGCCAATATCTTCTCCCATTCTATAGATTGTCTTTTCACATTCTTGATAATGTCCTTTTTTTGCCCAAAAGTTTTTAATTTCTAGGAAGTCAATTTATCCTTTCATTGCTCATGATTTTGGTGTCAAATCTAAGAATCTATTGCTAAATATGAAGTCATGAAGATTTACCACTGTGTTTTCTTCTAATACTTTTATGGTTTTAGCTGTTACATTTAGGTCATTGATCCATCTTGAGTGAATTTTTGTATATGGAGTGAGGTAGGGGTTCAACTTCTTTTTTTTTGCATGAAGATGCCCATTTTTTTCTAGTAACATTTGTATAAGAGACTATTTTCTAGTACCACTTGTTTAAGAGACTATATTGAGCAGTCTTGGCATACTTGTCGAAAACCAATAACCATATATATTTGCATTTATTTCTGAACTCTCTTTCTATTCCATTGGTCTATATGCTTATTTTTATACCAGTACCACACTCTTCTGACAACTGTAGTTTTGTAGTGAGTTTTGAAATGGGAAGAGAAAGTCTCCTAACTTTGTTTTTCTATTTCAAAATTGTTTGGTTATTCGTGGCCCATTGAAGTTCCATATGAATTTAAGGATTAGCTTTTTCATTTCTGCAAAAAAAGCATTGGAATTTTGATAGGGATTACACTAAATCTGTAGATCACTTTGGAGAGTATTCCCAAGTTAACAATAAGTCTTCCAACTCATGAACATGGGATATATCTCCATTTATTTAAGTCTTCAGTTTTCTTCAGCAATATTTTGTAGTTTTCAGTATACAAGTCTTTTACCTTTATATTATTTTATTCTTTTGGATACTATTGTAAATGGAATTTTTTTCTTAATTTTATTTCCAGCATATAGAAATACAACTAGTATTGCTAGTATGTAGAAATACAACTTATTTTTGTGTGTTGATCTTGTACCTTACAACTTTGCTGACTTTATTAGTTCTGGTAATTTTGCAGTGGGGGGAATCTATGGAATATTCTATGTATAGAAATATGTCATCTACAAACAGAGATAGTTTTACTTCTTTCCAACTTGTATGTCTTTTATTTCTTTCTCTTGCTTAATTGATTTGAGAATTCCAGTATAATATTGAATAGCAGTGGTGAAAGAAAGCATTCTTGTCTTGTTCCTGATCACAGGGAGAAAACTTTCAGTCTTTTATCATTGAGCAGGATGTTAGTTGTGGGTTTTTCATAAATGCCTTTTATCATGATAAGGAAGTTCTCTTTTATTCCAAGTTGATTGTTTTTATCATGAAAGTGTGTTTGTGGAATTTTGTCAAATGCTTTTTCTGTGTCTATTGAGATGATCATGTGGATATTTCTTTCCTCTGTTCTATTGATGTAGTGTATTAAATCAATTGATTTTCTTAGGTTGAACCACCCTTGCATTCTTGGGATAAATCCCACTTAGTCATGGTGTATAATCCTTTTAATGGTCTATTGGATTTGTTTTGCTAGTAATATGGTGAGGCTGTTTAGTTCTATATTCATAAGCAGAAATAATCATGTAGTTTTCTTTTCTTTAGCATCTTTGTCTGGCATTGGTATCAGATGAATCTTGTCCTCATATAATGTATTTGGAAGTGACTCCTCTCTTCTGTTTTGTGGGATTGAATAGGATTGATGTTAATTGATCTTTTTATGTTTGGTAGAATTCATCAGTGAGGACTTTTGGTCCTGGACTTTTCTTTGTTGGGGGATTTTTGATTACTTATTCAATGTCTTTATTATAGGCTGTTGAGATTGCCTATTTTGTGTGAAGTCAGTTTTGGTAATTTGTGTGTTTCTAGGAATTTGTCCATTTGTATAGATTATCTAATGTGAAAACATACAGTTGTTCATATTATTCTCTATAATCCTTTTAATTTTTGCAAGATCAATAGTAATGTCCTTGCTTTTGTTTCTGATTTTAGTAGTTCTGTCTTTTCTCCTTTTAGTCAGTCTAGCTAAAGCTTTGCCAATTTTGTTGATATTGTCAAAAAACAACTTTTCATTTTGTTGATTCTGTTATTTTTCTATCTCTCTTTTGTTTATCTCTGCTCTAATCTTTAATATTTCCTTCCTTCTGCTGGCTTTGGGTTTAGTTTTCTCTTCTTTTTCTTGTTCCTTAAGGTGTACACCTAGGTTGTTGATTTGAGATCTTTCTTTCTTTTTACTAGACATTTACAGCCAGAAATTTCCCTCTGACCATTGGCTTTGCTGCATCGCATGTGTTTTTATATGTTGTGTTTTCATTTTTATTTATCTCAATGTATTTTCTAATTTCCAATTTCTAATAGTGATTTCTTCTTTGACCCATTGGTTGTTTAAGAGTGTGGTGTTTAAATTCCAGTTTTATCTCTGTTATTATTTCTAGCTTCATTCCACTGTTCTGGAAAAGGTACTCTATATGATTTGATCTTTAAAATATTTTGAGAATTGCCTTATGACCTAACATATGGTCTATCCTGGAGAATGTTGCATGTGCATTTAAGAATACTTATTTTACTGTTGTTGGGTGAGGTGTTCTATATATAAGTCTAGTTGTTTTATAGCGTTTTCTAGTTCTCTGTTTCCTTTGTGATTTTCTGTCTGGTTGTTCTATTATTGAAAGTGGGATATTGAAGTCTCCTTGTTGTACAACTGTCTGTATCTTCCTTCGATTTTGTCAATGTTTGCTTCATATACTTTTGGGCTCTGTTGATAGATGTATACGTATTTACAGTTGTTATGTCTTCTTGATGATTTGACATTTTTATTAATATAAATAATGTCCTTCTTTTTCTCTTGTAAAAGTGTATGACTTAAAATCTATTTTATCTGCTATTAGTATAATCATTCCAGCTCTCTTTTGGTTATTATTTGCATGGAATATCTTTTTTCATTTTATCACATTCAACCTATTTGTGTCTTTAAAGTGGGTCTCTTTATAGTAGCATATAGTTGGATCATGGTTTTTTAAATCCATTCTGCCTATCTCTGTCTTTTAACTGGTGAGTTTAATCCATTTACATTTACAGTAACTACTGATAATGAAGGACTTACTTCTGTCATCGTGCTGTTTGTTTTGTATATGTCTTGTCTATTTTGTTTCTCAATTCCTCCAATATCGCCTTCTTTTGTATTTGATTTTTTTTCTAATGTATCATTATGATCCCTCTTCATTTCCTTTTTTGCATAGTTTTTCATTATTTTCTTAATGATTACATGGAGATTACAGTTAACATCCTAAATTTATAACAAAGTAGTTTGAATTGATATCAACTTATTTCCAATAGTGTACATTATCTCTGTCTCTATCCAGCTCCATCCCCTCTTTATATTGTTATTGTCACAAATTACATCTTTTACATTATGTGTCCATTAACATAGCTTTAAAATCATTGTTTTGTGCATTTGTCTTTTAAATAATATAGGAAACAAAAGAGGAGTTACATACCAAAAATACAAGAATATTAGCTTTTGTATTTACATATGTAGTCATCTTTGCCAGTCATCTTTATTTCTTCATATGGCCAGTGTAACTTTTCTTCCAGTGTCCTTTTATTTCATCCTGAAGAGCTCTCTTTAGCATTTCCTGTATGGGGAAGCCCTACTAGTAACAAACACCCTTCGCTTTTGTTATGTGTTAACAAATGTGTTAATTTCTCCTTCATTTGTGAAGGATAGTTTTGCCAGATATAGAATCCTTGCTTGATAGTGTTTTCCTCTCAGCATTCTAAATATACCATATCAATGGGACTTCTCTGGTGGTCCAGTGGTTAAGACTCCGTGCTTCCAATGCAGGGGGCATGGGTTTGATCCCTGTTCAGGGAACCAGGATCCCACATGCCATGCGGCGTGGCCTAAATAAATAAACAATCAAACCCTGTCACTGCCTTCTGGACTTCATGGTTTCTGATAAGAAATCAGCTGTTGATCTTATTGAGGATTTCTTGTTCATGAGCCACTTTTGTTCCTTTCAAGATTCTCTGTCTTTGTCTTTGTCTTTCAACATTTTGATTACAGTATAGTGTCTTGGTATAGCTCTCTTTGAGTGTATTCTGCTTTTCCTTCACTGTGCCTCTTGGATCATGTAGATGTATGTCTTCCATCAAATTTGGAGAGTTTTGGGCCATTATTTCATTTTTGCCAAATATTTTCACCCTTTTTCTCTCTCATTTCCTTTTGGCACTCTCGTAATGCATATGTTGTTAAGCTTGATAGAATCCCATATGTCCTTTAGACTCTTCTTCATTCTTGTATTCTTTCTGCTCCAGACACTATGTAATCTCATTTGATCTATCTGCAAGTTTGCTGATTCTTTCTCCTGCCTGCTCAAATCTACTGTTAAAACCCTCTAATGAATTTTTCATTTCACCTATAGTACTTTTCAGCTCTAGAATTTCTATTTGGTTCATTTTCATAATTTCTCTTTATTGATATTGTCTTGTTGCTCATATATCATTCTCAGGATTTCATTTAGTTCTTTGTCCCTGGTTCCCTTCACCTCTTTGAGCATATTTAAGACAGTTATTTTAAAGTCTTTCTCTACCAAATCCAGTGTCTGGACTTCATCTGTCAGTTTCTTTTTTTCCATGTGAATGGGTTATATACTTCCATGTTTCTTTGTATTCTTTGTAATTTTTTATTGAGAACAGAACATTTTGGACATTGTAACATAGTAACTCTGGAAATTAGATTCTCTACCCTCCCCAGAAATTTCTGTTGTTGCCTGATGAAGGCTGCAGTTGTCTGTTTAGTGTCTTTCCACACTGTTTTTGCAAAGACTATATTCCTTGACATGTGTGTTCACTGAAGTATTGTTTCATCTCTGTGGTCAGCCAGTGACCTGACAGAGATTTCCCTAAATGCCAGCCTCTCTCTTCATCAAGCATTCCCCTGGATACTGTAAGTATTCAACTAGATTCCAGAGTTTCAAAAGAGCTAATTCTATCAATAGTTGTTTTGGTGAAAAGACAAATTCCTTGATTTCTCTACTCCACCATCTTTCATAACATCACTTCCCTCCTCACTATCTAAAGGAAGGTTTGAGTAAGTTATGAGGCCTTTATTATATTGAGATAGTTTCCTTCTATTCCTAGTTTGTTGAGTGTTTGACTTTTTAATCATGAAAGAGTG
>NW_006793929.1:246710-260634 GCF_000442215.2 Lipotes vexillifer
GTTGAATTTTGTCATGATTTTGCTGTATCAGTTGAGATGATCAAGTGGTTTTTTTCCTTCATTCTGTTACTGTGATGTATTATATTGATTCATTTTTGTATGTTGCGTTCCAGAAATAAAATCTCACTCTTCGTGGTGTTTAATCCTTTCATAATATGCTGTTGAATTTGGTTTGCTAGTATTGTGTTGAGGATTTTTGAATCAATGTTCACAAGGAATATTGGGCTGTAGTTTTCTTGTAGTATCTTTGTCTGGCTTTGGTCTCAGGGTAATGCTGGCATCATAGAATGAGTTTCAAAATGTTCCCTGCTCTTAAATATTTGGAAGTATTTGAGGAGGATTGGCGTTAAATCTTCTTTGAATGTGTGGTAGCACTCTCCGTGGAAGCTACATAGTGCTAAGCTCAAGCTTGTTGGAAATTATTTGCTTACTGATTCAGTCTCCTTACTAGTTATAGGTCTGTTCAGATTTTTTATTGCTTCCTGATTCAGTCTTAGTTGGTTATAATTTTATAGGAATTTATCCATTTCTTCTAGGTTATCCATTTTGTTGGTGTATAATGGATCATAGTAGTCTTTTATGATCCTTTTTATTTCTGTGACAACAGTTGTAATGTTCGCTCTTTCCTTTCTGATTCTAGTTATTTGAATCTTCTCTTTTTTCCTCTTAATCTAGCTAATAAGCATTTGTCAGTTTTGTTGTTCTTTCCTGAATCTAACTCTTAGTTTCATAGATTTTTTTCTATTGTTTTTCTATACTCCATTTCACTTATTTCTGCTCTAATCTTTATTTCCTTCTTTCTGCTAACTTGGGTTTAGTTTGTTCTCCATTTTCCCAGTTCCTTTAGGTGTAAAGTTAGGTTGTTGATTTGAGATTTTTCCTCTTTTTTAATGTAAATATTTAGCACTATAAATTTCCCTCTTATGACTGCTTTTGCTATATCTTAGACATTTTGATATGTTGTATTTTTATTTTAAAATATCTCAAGATATTTTATAATCTCCCTTAAGATTTCTTCTTTGACCCATTGGTTGTTTAAGAGTGGGTTGTTTAATTTCCACATATTTGTGTATTTTCCAGTTTTCCTTCTGCTACTGATTTCTAGTTTTATTCCATTGTTATTGGAGAGTATATGATTTAATCTTAAAAACTTTTAATACTTGTGTTCTTACATGTGGTTTATCCTGGAGAGAATGTTCCATGTGCACTTAAGAAGAATATGTATTCTGCTGTTGGCTGGTGATGTGTTCTGTATATGTCTGTTAGGTCTAATTAATCTACAGTGTTTTTCAAGTCCTCCGTTTCTTTATTGGTCTTCTGTTTGGTGGTTCTATCCATTGTAGAAAATGGAAATTGAAATCTCCTCCTTTTATACTGTTTCTTTCTATTTCTCCCTTCAATTCTGTTAATGTTTGTTTCTATATTTGGGAGCTCTGAAATTAGGTGCATATATATTTATGATTGTCAAATCTTCCTGGTGGATAGACCCTTTTACCATTATATAATGTCCTTCTTTGTCCTTGTAACAATTTATGACTTAAAATAGTCATAATTTGCTAATTTATTTCTTCTGATTGACGAAGTGTGCTTTTGAAGCTCTCTAGTGAATTCTTCAGTTATTGTATTCTTTTTCTATATATATATCTTTATTGGAGTATAATTGCTTTATAATGTTGTGTTAATTTCTGCTGTACAACAAAGTGAATCAGCTATATGTATACATATATCCCCATATCCCCTCTTGAGCCTCCCTCCCACTCTCCCTACCCAACCCCATTAGGTCGTCACAAAGTACCAAGCAGATCTCCCTGTGCAATGCAGCAGCTTCCCACTAGCCATCCATTTTGCTCAGTTATTGTGTTCTTCAGATCCAGAATTTCTGTTTGGTTCTTTCTATAGTCTCCATATCTGTTGATATTCTCATTTTGTTCATGCATCATTTTCCTGATTTCATTTAGTTGTCTGTATTCTCCGTGAGCTCATTGAGCATTTTTAAGACAGTTATTTTCAATTGTTTGTCAGGTAATTCATAGATCTCCTTTCTTTAGGGTAGATTTCTGGAGATTATATATATTTTGTTCCTTGGATTGGGCCATCTTTCTCTGTTTCTTTGTATGCCTTAGTATCTTTAGGCAATATTTGGGCATTTGATAAAACAAACACTTCTCCCAGTCTTTACAGATGGCTTCTTACAGGGGAAGACCTTCACCAATCATTCTGGCTAGAGATTCTGGGACCCTCTCACACCTTTTCTGGGGATATGTCTTCTCTAGGCTTGTGCATGTCATTTCCCAGTTGAAGAGGTTTTGCCCCTGTTTTTTTCTCAGAAACCCATAATCTCTTGCTCTCCCTGGTGTTTGTCTTTAGTACAGCAGTATCTCTGGTGCTGTAACCACCCATGAAATTTGCCTTTGTTCTCAGCTGCCCCAGCCTGGCATCCAAAGTATATTGCCATTTTTATCAACATTCTGAGTCAAGTGAGAGAGGAGCCAGTCTCTCGGGAAGCCCCACAAAAGACCAAAATGTTGGATACATGTTGAATAGGAGTTTTCTCCCAGTTGCTCTGCAGTGTGCCAGGGAAGGGGAGGGGCTTGGCCAGACAAAATGCAACACATTTTCCTACTCGCTTCAATGCCTACTCTTCTTGGCTTTGTGGTCCTAGAGGGCAGGTACATTTTAACTGGTTTCTAGAATTCTCACAAAGGCAGTTTGGTCTTTATATGGTTAGTCAGCATCTTTGTGGGGGAATGAGGGCCTGGGGTTTCTCATTTCACCATTTTGCTGACATCACACCAATTTAGATTTTTTAATAAGAATTTTTGCTGCCTTCTGTTGACAAGTTTGTTTGTGGATTGAGTCCTGTGAATGTACTGGTTTAACAGTGTGCTCTTCCAACACCCAACATCTAAAAAAATGCCATGACATTTTCAACAATAAGAGAATGACAATTATGAAATGTTTTTCCTCCCCCATGTCCCTCAATCAGTCAATCTCTGTACCCTCTTCCATGAGTATCTGACTCATAAGTACTGGGACTGGAAACAGAATCCAGGACTTGGGACCTCCACACCCCACTGGGTTCCCCTGGAATCACACAGCTTGTTCATCAGCTGATAGAAAGTTTGGCTTCTGTTCTTTGTGTACCAAAACAGTGAAGCCAGAAAGTTTAGGCCTATTTAGGCTTACAAGAGGAGAGAAGATAAAAATAGCTAAAATGAGCTAATAGGAGAATTACTGCACTGAGACAAATATTTGAGTTTAGTGTTTGCTTTGTTTTCCAGAGTCACTGCTCGGCATAGTTGTGTGAACTTTCTTTGAAACTCACTGTTGGTTCTGCCAAATGTTAGACCTAGGGAGAAAGGAATGGGTTCCAAATACGCTGAAAAAATTGTTGAAAAAATAACTTATGTGTATCAAACTTCTATAAAATCAGATCATCAAATTAGGTAATGGGGAAAAGTGCCTACCATGACTCGGAGATGATTGTTTCTAACTTGCATAAGCTACCAAAGCCCTGACGGGCCAGAAGGCATATGGCTGTGATTCTGTCAACTGACACCTGACATCTGCTTTTACAGGTGTTTCTCAGGGGAGGGTTTACAGAAAAGACATCTTTCCATATGTTTTCTATTCTCATCACTTTATGTTTCTCTTTCTTCTTTTTTTAGGTTAGGTGCAAACAAACCAATGCGTTACTTAGAAAACAAGGCAGCTTTAAACAAGGCATTAGAACGGTTGAATTGGCCCATTTCATTGAAGGAGCTGTCAGTGCTGGAGAATGAAATCCTGGCTGGGAAAATGTATGTGCAGCAGGCCATGGAGCTCCAGGAGGCTGCCAAGAAGGAGAATCATGTGAGCAGGGCCCTTGAAGAGGTGTGTACCGTGGAGGTGTTTGCATTCCCTCCCTCCCTCCTGTCCCATGCCGCTGCCATTCCTGTGCTGGCCTCCCCTCTCTCCCACCTCCCACTGCACTGATTTCTAAGAGTTACAGCCAACCCACTTAAGGTCTCAGGACTTCTTTCAACAGAAAGGAAATGCCATTTGATTTTACTCTGGCCTTATTTTTTAAACAGTACATGCTTTAGTTGAAAAATAAAGCTAAACAGAAGTATCGTGTAGTGATTAAAAGCCTGGACTTTGATATGAGCCAGACCAAAGGACTTTGATATGAGCCAGACCAAAGTCCAGCCTCAGATCTGCCACCTAATCCCTGTGTGATCTTGGCCAGTGACTCTGTCTCTCTAAACCTTAGGGGTTTTTTTTTTAATCTGTAAAATAAGAGTGTTAATAGTATCTGCCTCATAGGCTTGTTACGGAAGCAAAATGAGCATTTAAAGTACTTAGTATTGAAAGCTCCCCCCATAAGTGTTTGCAATTATTATTACTAGTAAAACAGACCTTCTACAAGGAAAATTTATTTTCTGGCAGCCATATTATTTATTACCACTTTGTATCATTTAATTTTTTTTCTTCCTTGAATAAATTTTACACATAATTGCAGTTAGAGTATCCATAATCATTTTATGGTCTGCTTTTCAATTTAGCATTGCCTCATATATTTTCTCTGTGTTTTTGCTGAATCATCAGACTGATATTTTTTGTGGTTACGTAATATTCCATGGTGTGTAAATACCCTGATTTGTTTAACTCTTCACTGGATGTTGGACATTTGAGGGTTTTTTCCAATTTTCTTCTCTTTCACATCATGTTTTAATGCTTCTATAGTGCATATAGTTGAACTATTTTGCTAGGATAAATTCTTAGGTGTGAGATTCTTGGACCAAAGGACATGGACATTTGGGGGCTCTAAATACTTGCTGCCTGTGTAATATCCTCTTTCTGACTATAGTAGGGTGTGTGTAAACCTGGAACAGTTCATCCAGAATCTTACTGAGTTCTATATAATTTTCATATATTTACCATATGATAGTCTAAAAGATATATCCAAGGAACTGACTTTTGAGATTCATCTTTCTTGATTTCAGTCTTTGCTAAGTGATACCAGCTTTGCCTGGTTTTAAATTCTGTATTTGCTGTTCTAGATTCTTGTGTTTTATTTGCTTATTTTTATTTAAATTTATTTTTCCCCTGCAAATGGCTTTTTTTCCTTCAGTGTAGAAAGCTATTTCTTTTGTGCAGAGTGCAAAAGTTTTATCATATCTTTATTTATATTTATTTTATTTATTTATATATATTGGGGGCGGTTGTTTTTATTCAAAGTGACCTCCTCAAAGAGTTGTCCAGTCTTTCCTTGGAAGGTACCATCTGATGACCCCAAACATGTGGCTGTATATTGGCCTTCCTCACGTAGGTGCCCTGTAAACACCAAGAATCAGGAAGACTGAATTCAAATGAATTAAATCCTTCTCCCTGGAAATCTGCTCTTCTCTTCCTCACGCTTCTTCCTCTCTGTTCTTTCATTTATTTATTGAAATATGTATGAGTTCCTATGAGGTGCCAAGCCCTATTCTAGGCACTAGAGGTACCTAAACACACAGACCAGGTCCCACTCTTATTCTAGTTGAGGTGAACAGATAGGTTCTAAATGATGGACTTTCGCTTGTTGAGCTCTGGTGACATTACTGCCTAACAGCAGAATTTGCAAGCATTATTCTTTTATCTATACTTTATATTAAATGTTAAAATGGGAAGTGTTGCTAATGAAGTGAAAAGAAGCCTCTTGTGTTTCAGAGCGTATTGTAGTCTCCTGAATTTGTGGGAATCAAAAGCTCATTGTTCATGGGATATGAATTAATTGCTCTATTTCTTTATTCCCTTGTCCACAGAGTGGGAATTAAAATAATTTCCACAATTTCTTCATCCAGAAACATTTGTTCACTCCCTACCATGGATCAGGTTCTGTCCTTGGCACAGGGGGTCTCAGCCTGCCACATTCTTCTCTCTTTCCTTGGGGCCTCCCAAGGTGATACTATACATTGGACACAAAAAAGGGGTTTGTTAACAGCAATGGAGACATGGACCCAGCCTAGTGGAGGAGACATAACCTCTGTGAGAGCTGAGATCTTGTCTGGCCTTACTTGTAGCTGTATCCATAGCTACATCCACTGAGAATGATGCCTGGCACACAGTGGACATGCAAAAATATTTATTGAAGGAATGAAACCCAGATCCTTATAGCAGAGTATTATAAATATGACAACAGAGGCATAGCCACAGAACAATTGGAAGATGGGAAAAAGCGAACGATTCTGGCTGAGGCTTGAGGAAGTCTTCATGGAGGGGATGATTGAATTTGGTCTGGAAGGATGTGTAGGAATTTGAGGGGGGGAGTGTGAGAAATGTTCTGAGTGAGAGAAACTGTTTGTGCAAAGGCAGGAAGGTGGAAAGGGCGTGGCATGTTCACCAGGGGTGTGGCAGGAGACAAGACGGGAAAGGGAAGATGGCCCCAGAATACAAGGAACTTGGAAATCTCTCCTAGGATCAGGAACCAAGCCTGTAGGAAATGGATACCAGCGAGGGATTTTCAGCAAGTGGAGGACATGAGCAGATTTATGTCTTGGAAAGATTATTTTGGCAGCAAGATGAGGCTCAGTGTAGGGGGGAAAGACCAAAACCAGGTGCAGACTCCACTGAGAGGTGTTGAGTCCTTGAGTCAAGCCGGTACAGTGGGGAGGGAATGGGTGAAAGAGATACCAGTTGGTGGAAAGTGAATGTGTGGGGTGAGCCAGAGGGCAACGTTGAGGATGCCCACAGACTTCCCGTCTTGGACAACTGGGAGACAGAGGCATGGTTAGCCACCACATCCGTGTCACCTCTGCTCCGCAGAGAGACAGCCCCTCTAAACACCCTGTCATTCTCTAACCCCTTCTCACATTTTTGTTTTCTTCACAGCACATTTCACCACCTGACATTATGTACGTATTTGTTCATCATCTGTCTCCTCCACTGGAATGAGGGTGGGACTTGGTCCGTCGTGTGCTGGGTATTCCTAGTGTTGCTGGAGTATTGCTTGGCACCTTGTAGGCACTCCCAGTATTCGAATGAATACATAAATGAAAGAACAAGAGGAAGAGGTACCATGAGAGGCAGAGTGGATTTTCAGGGAAAGGTAACTCACTTTAGGTCCTCTTGATTCTTAGATGTCCACAGGGCATCCCGGCGAGAAAGGCCGATAGGCCGCCATGTGTTTGGAGCTTAGGAGAGAAGTCCACGTTAAAGAGATAGATTTGGAGGTCATTTGAGGTGCTGAGAAAGGAAGAGGAGACTGTGGAAAGGGCCAAGACAGGAAAGCTAGAGGAGCAGAAGGCCCAGGGTAGGGAGCTATGATGTCAGAGCCTGAGGAGGAGAGATGGCAAGAGCCCTGGGTCTGGAGTCAGAGAGACCTGAATGCAAGTCTCAGCACTTCCAGATGTAGACCTTCCTTAGGCACTCTAAGCCTAGATCCCTCATCCTTAAATTAGAAAAATCATAGTAGCCACCTGCAAGATGGTTGTGAGACAATGCGCGTAATATGCTCAGTACAGTGTGCCATGCTAAATGCTCAACAGGGAATGCCCTCAACACACCTTGCCCGTCCTTGCTATTTCTATTGTTAAAATATTACCGAGGAGTTTGGAAAGTCATACAGGATGATGTCTGAAAACCATTTGATTTTCAAGAGGGAGATCGTTAGTGATCTTAGCCAGAACAATTTCGGTGGCATTTGGGGAGTGGAAGCCAGTGTGCAGAGGATGGAGAAGTAGAGAGCCGTGGAGAAAGTAAATACAGGAAGTGCAGACTTTTTGTTCAAGATCTTCCTAGAAAGCAAAGGAGAGAAAATGGAGGGAACTTGATGTGGGAGCCAGAGTGAGGAAGACATTGAGTTTGTGTAACGGTATTGATGGGTCCACTGCTGCTCCCTTTCTTGGTCAGGGGCTAAGGCTGTCCTTTCACTGCCCTGTCCCTACATAGGGTGGCCAAAGCCCCCACTGTCAGTTCAGGAAAGCACCCATGTGCCCAGGACAATACTCCGTAGGTAATGAATGGGCGGGGAGGGGTTCGTAGTTGGCAGCTCATCTACAGAGTTCTTTCCACTCTCAACATGGCCCTCTGCAATGGAAGATTTTCTGTATTATTTTCTTAAAACGGTGCTTCTCCTTACCATGTGTGATGTATTGTGTGGTATTTTTTTTCCATTTTTATCGTGCTCTGTTGAGTTGATTTCATGACCTGCTAACAAGTCTCATCCTTCAGCGTGAAAAATGGTTCCGACCAAAGCTCAAGATTGCAAGGCCTTTTGAGATCCTGCGGTGAAAATCCATCACAGATGCAAGTCATTTTTATTGACTCATATAAAAAAAGTATCACTTTAAATTTTTTTAGCAGAGGCCAAAGATTTTGATCAATGACTGTAATTTAGAGAGGAAGAAACCTTATGTTTTTCATTAAGACCCCCTAAAGTTTATTGGTAAGAAGTAACAAAAGGTGATCAAAGTTGGTCGGAACGGGATGCCCAATCAGAAATGCCCACGTGTGTTCAGAAGGGAGTGGTCACTATTTGATCCACTCCAGGATATGTCATGGAGTCTGGAGGTCTGTGGCTCTCTGATTCTTTCCCCTACAGTATGCTGGCACCCAAAGTAGCTGCCGTATTGGTTCCTGAGTTTGGGACAGCGTCATGATTTTTCTGTTGGTGAGGATCAGAGGTGGGGAGAAGTGGCTATACATGCCAGTGTCTGGCTAGAATGCGCCCTGCTTTTTCCACTCAGGCTTTCACTGGCAGTCCCTTGCTGGCCCCAGGATCAGACGTAGGGCAAGAATCATTATCCCACCTGCTCTGCCCAGCACCTTATACTGGACACATTCCATGATTAATTGTCCCTCCCTATTTCTGTAATCCACTAGTTTTGTGGCATCCCTGGAGACAGGTGCTTGGCTTACTGACTACATAATGAAAGATCTTAATTCTGAAATTATAAATTCCACTAGAAAGCTCCCTTCACTAGCACCCTTCTTGTTGCCATGATCGCAGAGTCCAACGTCATTGGCCACTCCTGAGCCCTCGGAGCTGCATATGGTGGAAATCACCAAGGGCATCTGAGTTGTAATTAAACTTCCCAAGTTTTTGCTGGGAGCCTGGTCTAGGGCAGCTCCAGCTATGTTGTCCTGCAGCATTTCCTTAGTAAATAAGGATTGTTCTCCAGAGCAAATCCCACAGAATCCAGGCCCAGAAAGATCCAATGGGCTTTCTGCACCCAACCTTGGCTGCCTTGAAAAACTCGGAGGCAGAAAATCTTGTTAAATTCTAAGTAGCTCTAAACAACCCTAATAGAGGCCTCGGAAATGTACTTACACAGCTGGCTGCACGTGGTTACTTTTCCAAGTTGAGGCTGGCAAGGAATGTGGAGTCTCTAGGTTTGAAGAATGACTAATTGAGTGTTCCACTCCATGGAAAACTGTCCAGGAGAAAGAGAGTGTTAGGAAAATGCACAGCAGGAGGGAGGATATGGGTGAGGCTGGGTGAGATGGGAATGGGAGAATGAAGGGACGAAAAGAGACCACTTGGATTTGAAAACATTATATTGGGTTGTGACTTTGACACTGCACAGGAGAACATTAGCTGGGGAGACTTAGAGAGAAATTTCTTTGAGTTGTATATAAAATGAAGTCAGAATAAGTAGCGTCATTTGTTATATCTGCTCCCAAATAATAATTGGACCAGTTGTCGTTCTTGCATTGTAACCCATCCTTTTGCAGCTCTCATTATTCCCTCTTTAAGGGGAGAACGGCGACATCACACCTTGACCCTTTATGACTAGCCAGCCTTTCTCATTCCACAAGTAAAACCTTTAGTCTCTTCTGCTGATATTTGGGTCTGGTAGGAGGACTGACTCCTTAGTGACAGTGACACAGAAGATCCCCTGGTGCAAGGGTGGGGAATTAGCAGGTGTGGGCTGTGCATCAGTGAGGCCATCACACAAAGAATGACACGTGCACATTCAGGCCAGTGCCTTGGTGATGCATTAACATATGGAAACCAGACCCCCAGTGGGTTCCTGAGTGATAATGGTAGGACATGTGGCCAGGGTGGGACTGAAATCCCAGAGAGAGGGAGGTGCCTGGATGGGATGGCGAGGATGCCAAAGAGAAGATGCTGCCATGTCGTGATCATGCCCCAGTTAGCTGGGGATTTAAGGAGAGGATCCTACTCAGGAAGACCAGCCACTGAAGGAAATTCACAGAAGGGAAGGGAAACTCCCACCAACTCTAAATAGTATCCAGAAAGGTTTCTGTCTAGTATCCTTATGTTTAGGAGTGGGAAGGAGGGTATCAGCTCCAGGGACAAAAATCACTGCCAGATTGTCTTTTCATTCTAAAGCTGAAGACAGCCATCCTGACTGGAGGTTTCAGCTGGGTGGACCCTAGCACCCTTTTGCCACAAGGCTCATCTTTTTTCATTGGCATAAGTTCTACCCTAAACAGGTTTGCGGGTGGTCATTGACCTCCCAGCCTGAAGGGGGAGAACCGAACGTGGAGGGCTTATCAGGAGGGTCCAGGCAGGAGACAGAATCCCATTCAGTCACTGCAAGTGAAGACACATTAATGAAGGGGCTATCTGCAGAGGCGGAGGCAGGTCTAAGGCAGCCAAAAGGGGATTTTACCCCAGCACTGGCAATAGCAGGAAGTTGTCACCACCCCAGACTTGAAGGGTGGAGGGAAATAGTGCTACTGGAGCCTGTAAGAGCGAAGGCCACTAGCCAGAGTAGGAGGTATTCCTAGAGAGACAGAGGGCAGGGAGGGAGCCCAGAGCCAATACCCGTGTCTTCCTCCCTCTGCTGCCCTCTGACCTCTCGTCTCCCATTGGCTCAGCCTATTGGAAAGTCAGCCAACAAGAGAAATTGGGCCATGTTGTCCTTGGGGGTCAGCCTCCTGGGGCATGGAGCAGGAGCAGGGCAGAGAATGGACCTGGGGGCAGGCGGATGGCCCAGAGTAACCAGCACAGAGATTTCTTGAAAAGTTTTCTTAAAGGCTCAGCATTTCTTTTTGTGCCATCACCTTGTGTGATACAACCTCGTGTATACAACCACAGAATAGAGCTGGAGGTGGTCCACGCTCCAGGCAATGACACAGAAGTGGCTCTAGTGTATGGCTGTGGTGCATCTCTGGAGTAGCTGCCTGTAGATAACTATGCCAGTAACATCCGAATTGCAGGCCACAGAGCTCTAGTAATTTTCAGGTTTAAATACTTAAAACATTTCAAGTTTTTCTCTCTTTGATTCTTCCCTAAAAGAGCAACAAGGGAGTATTCCCTGAGAAGATGTTACAAGTGTGCTCTTCAAGCTAGGGAAATCGTTCGATTCAGCATCTAATGCCTATCTATTAGGTTCCTTTGCTACTACCAAAAAAAAAAAAAAAAAAAAAAAAACCACCCCAAATAAGTTCACCCTCCCACAAAAGCCCTTTGAGTTTCTATTGACTGAGACTTGACTGGAGATTTGACTGTCAGAGTGGTTAAGTCTTCTCCCTTGCTCAGTGCTGGGGACCTGTCTGGGGGCTGTCTGGTAGTTCAGGGCATCATCCTGTAATTGTTTCCTGTGCTTCCTAAGCAGCCCCTCACACAGCACAGGAGCCACATGGGGAAGAGGGGAAGGCCAAGCAGCTCACCAGTCCTGAGCTGCTCAGGAAGCAGCCCCCGGGGAGGGGAAGTGGAAACGCGCACAGAAGTTTTGGGGACACGTGTTGCTCACGCTGTGTTTCCTAAATGTATGATGTTCCCTGAGGAGGAGGGGAAACAGCTCCGAAAAAGCACGTCCCTATGCTGCTTTGGATTTTAAAGCACGGCTAAGCGCCTGAGGCTTCTGAAAGGGGACAATAATTCTCTCTGCACGTCCTCCTGGCCGCAGCTTCCACCTTAAGCCTTGGGTTCACGCACGGTGTCCTCAGGGTCCCCGGGAGCCCAGCGCCGACCTGCTGTGCTTGTGAGAGGTCTTGCAAGCAGTCTTAGCTTCCTCTTCAGACCGGGAGGGACTGAGGCAGGAAATTCCACCTAGAGCTTCACTTATGGTTTGACTCCTGTTAACTCCTGTTAAAATGCAAATAGCCTATCCAAGTCCTTTCAATTCTTTACCATGGGTCGGTCACTCCGCTGCCTAGAGGGGCTGGGCAGGAGTTTGCCATCCCTGATTTACGTTTTCCTGTAAGGTCTTTTTCTCATTTTCTCTCCAGAACCCATTTCCAAAAGGGATGCAGACCCTGGATACTCTTGTGGTGGAGAAACCCCTCTAAATCTAAATGAAGGGAGAGAGAGTGAATGTCAGAAAATGCTCCAGGCTGGCTCTGTCCTCCTTACCAAGGTTTTAAAAAGAGTTGAATTATTCAGAGACAGTTTGCAAGTATTCTGGTCTTATAGTTAGGTACCCTAGCGAGAGGAAAGGTCAGAACATGCCTGACACTACGTGTATTATCTTGATTAGCACAGTCACAGACTTTACTTGGCTTTAAGGACAAAACATGGACAGACAAGCCATTGGAACTGCCGCTAGTACAGTTTGGGGATTGGGTCCAGCAGAGTTCAGTGATTTGGGGCAGGAAAAAATATAGTGGTTTTATGACAAGATTTTGAGCCAAAGATTAGTTCTAGTTACATCATGGAAGTGCATTCTGTACCTGATATGAAAACAGGTTGTTTGTTAAATGGAAAATTCTAAAGCATCAAACATTTAGTAACTTTACTCCACCAATGCAAACCTGAGAGCATGACCTTGAAACTAAGTAATGAAATGAAAGGAGGGTAGACCATGTTGGATCCTGATCTGCACCACCTGATAATTGAATCTGGCAGAGAAGTGAATTGGATTCTCTGAATTTTGGAGACAAGGCAAAATCAAATTATCCAGTGGACAGCATCCTTAACTGTCAGCATCATTGCCTATCTGACTTCCTCACTGAAACTGGCATGCAGTTACTCCCAGGCACTTGAACCTAGAGATGGGTCGGCTTATTTATTTAGTGCTAGCATTTCTTGTCTCTCGTTCTCCATCCCCTTGTCCTCCATAGATTTCTTTTTTTTTTTTTTTTGTAAAGAATGTCATTTTATTCTGTGTTTTTATTTTTTTTTTATTTTTATTTTTTGGCCACACCATGCAGCATGTGGGATCTTAGTTCCTGGACCAGGGATCGAACCCGTGTGCACCCCCGGCATTGGAAGTGCAGAGTCTTAACCACTGGACTGCCGGGGAAGTCCCCATAGATTTCATTTTAAAGCCCAGTAGCATGCTTGTATTGTGCACGTGCATAGGCAGGAAAGGAACAGGGAAGCCAGTGTCCTCTAGTATGGGCTGTAAGGGGTCTCTAAAGTCTTTGGCAAGACTCAAAAACAGCAGGGTATCATCTTTCTGGAAAGGTGCTGTCAACTTTGTGGCTGAAGGGATGGTGTGTCTAGCTGCCCTGATCCATGTCCTTCCATCCTGGGAGACCAACGCTCTATTTCTGTGAATGAACCATTGTATTAATGCTGGCCCTGTTGGTTTGTTTCGCCAAGGCTTCTCTGCTCTATCTGTGGTGTAGCTGAGTTGCCTCTGAAGGGATATGGAAGAATCACTGAGTGTACAGTGAACAATTCCTTCCATAAAGCTACGTGCTGTGGAAACAGCCAGAAATGAATTCTTGCCAATAGTAGTAACTGTTGGAAACAAGAGCAGAGTGAATGTGAGTATGCAAAGCCCTTTAGTAGCTGTAATGATTCTTTCAGGTAAACTCACAGATTTGTGAATGACTCGAATGGGAGGTGATACTTTTCAGCGATTTAAAAAGGCAGTTTCTTAGGTGGCATTTTCAATGTGTTAAAAACGAACACTGGCAGCCCTCTGTATCGCTTCCGTTCGTTGCTGCTGCCCTTGCAGGGAAGGTCCTCACAGAGTGAGTGGTTTTCCTATATCAGATGAATTGGGACAACTATGGAAAAAAAAAAAAAAAAAAAAAAAAA
>NW_006793929.1:260962-273688 GCF_000442215.2 Lipotes vexillifer
AAAAAAAAAAAAAAAAAAAGAGGTCCCTGATGATTTCTGGCAACTGACTTCACAGATTTGTACATGTGAAACTGTAGAAAGCAGTCACATTGGTTAGCTTCTGGCTAGTATATTGAGAGAATCAGTATTTGGAATCTAGAGATTAAAAGGGGCTATTTAAATAAATTATGTGATTATACTCATTTAGAATTTTGAAAAGGAGTTTTAAATGTATCTAGGCATAGGTTCTAATAAATGTCTGGTGTGTTGATGAAATCTAAAGGGGAAAAACCGCTTTCTGGAATCGATGTGGACATCTTTTGTAATAACAGGTTGTTACCGGTCTGGAGGTGATAAGACTGTCTGATGCCTCAGGGACCAACAGCACCTCCCTGGCTGATTGGTCTTTGATATGAACACTGATGGTGTGAAGTAAGGTGGCTTTGGAGGTTCACTTTATGTACAGGTGAGGTATTTATGCAACAGCTGGTGTAATTTGGCTTATTCCAAATTCTCAAGATTCTAAATTCTATCAATAATGAGAATATACTGTACATGGAATCTTCCATCGAGGAACTGACTGTAGGAAACTGTGGTGTGGCATCTCTTTGGAGTATTATGATGGAAAACACTACTATTCATGTCACAGTTCTGGCCATTACATTTCCCTTATATTGTAAAAACTACAGGCAAGGGTATCCTGCTTGTGTTCCTGTCCATGTACACACATAGCCTGACAGTTTCCCCAGCACTGCAGAAAGGCTAGTAAGGCCTAGACTCTCCTGGACAGATATGAGAGGATGTTAGAGATCATTTATTTTATCCCCTTATTTTGCACCTGTAGAAACTGAAGCCCAGAAATGTTAACAGACTGCCTGAAGTCACACAGCCACCTGGACAGCACTCAGTCCCATTTCTCCTGTCCCCTGGTCCAGTCTCCTCCCTTTGAGGCCATTTCAGATGGGCAGGAGGTCATTCTGATTGCCCACGGGAAGGAGTGCTTAGGTTTCTTCTCTGGGTGAAGCCCAGGAACAGGCAGATGACATTCACCAGCTACCAATGATGTTGGGCCATCCTCTTTGACGTATTGAGTACGTCAGTAAAAATAGAAATTCCATGAGAATAGAGGGTCCCCAGCCAAATTCAACTAGATGGGAACATCATAAACAAAAGGGTGGTGTTCATCTTACATTTTTGTCTGTGACCACATAGGCTACAAGCAGCACAGGACTGAAGACTTGATCATATCCCACCATCCTGCAAGAGACTTTAAGCCCTTAGTTCATTATTTCTTCCCTGAGGACCTAGCTCTAACTTTTCAGCTCCCAGGAAATAAAGCATACTCCCACTTCTTTTAGTGAACCTGAAAAGTATCACCAAACAGATACAAATGATAGATGCCTGCAAAATGCTCAGGTATATCAGGGCACGAGGGAAATGAGCTGCAGGTTTCAGGAGCCCGAACCATACTGAATGTGAATCATGACCCAAGAGTAAGTGGTGTTCACACCACCTGAAGTTATTTAAATTTTTATTGTCAATTGCCTCATAAATTAGAGACTTGCTTAAGTGAAGGCCAGCAGATGAACTCATAAAATATGCATCGAATACTTTATTGATGATATAGCTATAGCAGTGCAAAAAAGATGGCGTCAAAATGCATGTGAAAACAGTTTATATTGGCTTTGTGTCATAGAGAAGAGGGGCACTTGATGGTCTGCAAAGATGAGAAGCTGGCGAATGATGTCCCTGGGTGCTTTGATTGGGTTGGAGGACTAATTTCTTTGAGAACTCCAAAAATTAATAAGTTAAGGGTCAAGAAGGGAAAAAAAATGAAAAAAAATCTGGGTGGGAAAACCCCCATTTTCTACAATATAGCAATTTGAAGAAAAAGGCCTATTTTGTTTATTTTTTGATTTAAGAGTGGATTCAGAAACTTCTATGTTCATTTGCTTCTTCAGCCCACTATCTGCAAAATACCGTGAGCAGTTACACAGAGGAAACAAGAAGTAGATGGCGGCCTATTTTAACCTTTTTTAAAAAGGCAGATGTATACAAATATAATTTTCACACCATAAAATTCGCCTATTTTAATTCAGTGATGTTTAGCAAAACTGACAGAGCTTCAACCACCACTACAATCCAGTTTCAGAACATTTCCATCACCCAGAAAAGATCCCTCATGCCTATTTGGAGTCAGTCTCCATTTACACCTCAAGCCCCAGGTAACCACGAATCAATTTCTGTCTCTATAAATTTGTGTTTTCTGTAAGTTTCATATATAAATGGCTGAGTAACATTCCATTGCACTGATATACCACATTTTGTTTACCCATTTCCCCAGTTCACTGACGTTTGGATTATTTCCATCTTTCCATTACTGTGAATAATGCTGATATGAACATTCACATACAAGTGTTTGTGAGATAAAAATTTCTATTTCTCTTGGCTAGATGTCTAATAGTGGTATTTCCAGGGCATACAGTAATTTTATGTTTAATTTTTAAAGAAACTGCCAAAAGCTTTTCCAAAGTGTCAAAAATCAATTGACCGTAAATGTAAGGATTTATTTCTGGACTCTGAATACTGTTCCACTGATCATATGACTATCTTTAATTCAGGACCACACTTTCTTGATTACTGAAGGTTTAGAGTAAGTTTTGAAATTAAGAAGAGTAAGTCCTCCAGATTTGTTCTTTTTCAAAATTATTTTGGCTCTTCTGGGTCATTTACATTTATGTGTAAATTTTAAGATCAGCATCTCAATTTTGGCAAAAAAAAAAAAATTACTGGGATTTTGTTTGATTTATGTAGAATCTATAGATCAGTTTGGTAAAAATGACTATTTTAACAATATCGAGTTTTCTCGTCCATGAACATGATATTCAACTTCTTAGATCTTTCATTTCTCTCAGCAGTGTTTTATAGTTTTCAATGTATGAGCTTTTCATATATTTTTGATAAATTTATTCCTTAGTCTGTTCTTTTTGATTCTATAAATGGAATTCTTTTCTTAATTTTATTTTCAGACTGTTCATTATTAGTACATAGAAATACAATTTTTTCTTTTTTGTATATTTAACTTGCATCATGACATCTTGCAAAACTTGTTAACTCTAGTAGTGTTTGTGAGCTTTCCTCAGGGTTTTCCACATATAGGATTATATCATTTATGAACAAAGACAACTTTACCCGTTCCTTTCCAATCTGGATGCCTTTATTTTTTTCTTGCCTGATTGCACTGGCTAGAACATCAAGTACAATGTTAAGTAGAAGTTGCAACAGTACCTGGCCTTGTTTCTGATCTTAAGGGGAAATCATCCCATATTTCACCATTAAGTGTCATCCTTGCTGTAGGCTTTTTACAGATGCTTTTCATCAAGTTGAGGAAGTCTCCTTCTATTCCTGGTTTGTTAAGAGTCTTTATCATGAAAGGCTGTTGGATTTTGTCAGATGCTCCTTCTTCATGCATTAAGATAATAATATGATTTTATTCTTTACTATATTAATTTGGAGTATTACATTAATTGTGGATGCATAATTATGGATGTTAAATTAGCTTTGCATTCCTTGGATAACTCCTACTTGGTCGTTGTGTATAATCCTTCTCATATGTTGCTGGATTTTTTGCTGATATTTTCTTAAGAGATTTTTGCATCTATATTCATGAGGAATATAGGACTGTAGTGTTCTTTTTCTTGTGATGTCTTTGCCTGTTTTGGTATTGGGGTAATACTTGGTCTTCCCTTTTCTAATATAAGTGACCTTATTAGTAATCTCTGGTTTTCCTAGGGTTCCTCTTTTCAGTCCTTCAGCCAGAAATCCAGGGTTTTATGTCCCTAACTCAGTCACGTGCTTCCATATATTGTGCTTGCCTTTGGGACCAAACAGAGGCTAGATACATAGAGAGAGAGAACAGTGGGGGTTCACCCACCCTGTTGGAGTAAGAAGATTCCACTCCTGCAGAGTTTTGGCTCCTCCAGGCTCGTATTGCCAACACTGCTGCCACTGCACAGAATTGCTTACGGACTGAGGTCTGAGTATGGAGGGAGAAAGGGGAGAAGGGTTTCTGTATTCTCTCCGAGGGTTAGGGGTTCCTTTTCCCATTCCTCAAGCCAGAACTAGAGGGCTTCTTTTAGAGCTCTCTCTGTCTATACCCTGGAGCCCACTTCTGTGTTTTGGGCTGTCTTGAGGTCAGGCCAGGGAATACCAGAGGAAAAAAATGGTAAACACCCTACCAATTTGGTGGTACTTTGAATTCTTGTCTTCTTTTCCAACCCATTTGCTACCAATTGCTTTTCAGAATTCTTAAATAGATTTTACCTAGAAACCCAAACACTAGATGTCTGTTTTTTATTTTGTTTTCTAGTAATTCATTTTAAATCTATTTTACAAGATCGTTGGTCCTCACATTGATTGGAAATCAAAAATAATGACTTTTCTGGATTATGGAATGGAGGCTTTTGGGGGTTTTTTGGAGGAGTAGTGGAGATTGGGTCTTTCTACTAATGATCAGTCATCGAGCATAGAAAATAGGACTTTAGATAGAATTGGACTTTACAGATCAAAAACGAAGCTACCAGTTTCTTCCTGTAGCGGACAGAACAATCACATTCACTCCAAGCCTTGATTCATGTGGTAGCATTTGGAAATAACAGAGCAGTACTTTCCTTTGTTTTTTCTGAAATTTCCTGGGGGTGAAGTCTTCCCGGAGAGATTATAACTGAGCTGGGCTTTGAAGGGGTTATCTGGAACATGAAGGCCCTTGCTCATTTTTAAATATCTTTTTTTCTCTTTCTTCAGATTGGATGATTTCTGTTCATTTGCCTTCAGGTCTCTTTCCTCCATCATATCAGTTCTGCTATTTAGCCCTTCCAGATATTGTTGGGTTTTTTTTTACTTCTAAAATTTCCATTTTTTTTTTAATAGTTCCTTTTTCTCAGCTGAAAACAACTACTTACTGTTCATTTCAAGACTATTTACCTTTACCTTCATGTGCTATGATTATAACTGCTGATTTGCATCTTAATCTGATTATGCCAACACCCGAGCCATCTAAATACTGTGATCTGTTGATTTCCGTTTACCTTGAGAATTGGTCACGTTTGCTTGCTTTTGTATGTTGCATTTTGGATCGTGTATGCATATATTGAATATTATAGTTTAAAACTCTGGATCCTGTTTAAATTCTCTGGAAAAGGCTGCCTTTTTTTGTTTTGTTTTAACAAAGCTTGATTAGATTTAGTCTGTAAATTCTGCCTCATTTTCTATGTGCAGTGTTTCCCATATCAGTTCAGTTTTAAAAGCCTGTTCCCAACAGCATAGAACAGAAAGTACTCCAGGGTGAGTATACAGTATATGCATGTCCTGTAATTCCTCAACAGTGTGATTCTAAGTAAAGAATCGCACGCTATCTTGTATCTGTGCAGACTTTCACTGTCTGCACTTACTTTTTCTGTCAACTATTAATGTTTTATTTTTTTTTTTTTAGCAACAGAAAATTCAAGGAACTCCAACAAAGAAAAACAAATCCAAAAAATTGGATCCACTCAAAGGCCAGAAGGTTATTGCAAGATGTGATGAAAATGGCTTTTATTTTCCAGGTAGGTATTTTATTTTGTAAGATTCCTTTGTTACATAAAATGATATTGGGAACCAGAAGTTCTCAAACTATGCTTTCCGTAGCACACTGACACTTCATGAGCTATGCTGAGGTATTCCACTTCTAAAATGAAATGATGAAGTTTCTCCCCATATTTGTGGGGAAGTAACAGCCAGAAAAACTTACTTTAATCTTTCTTTTGTTTAGTAAAGTTTTCCTACATACCTACTATGTTCCACGTATGTAATATCCCTAAGGTGCTGGTCTAGCATAGTGAGCAGACCCCAGAAGAAAATCCTTGTTTTCATGAAGCTTACATGCAAGCAGAGGAGACAGACAAGCAACCAAGTAAGTAAAATACGTAGTTTGTCTGATACAGGGCTATGAAGGGAAATGAAGCCATGAAGAGGGTTGAGTGTGTCAGAGGTGAAACTCGCGATTCTAGGTATGGTGGTCAAGGAAGAGCTTCCAGGGAAGGCAACATATTACTAAGGACTTTAAAAAGGAGCCATGAGATTATCTCAGGGAGAGTTCTAAACACAGGGAACAGCAGTACGAAGTCCTGAGGATGGAGTGCCCATGACACCCTCTTCCTTGAAGGAAGAGGCCAGTGTGACTGGACCCGAGAGGTTTGCCCAAGACTTTTCTGGGGCATGTGATCCTGAAGGAATCAGCCAGGTGAAGTTAAGCAAGAGCTTCATGAATAATGAAAACGATATGTGTGAAGATCTAGAGGTGAAGAAAAACATTTTATGCCTGGAGAAATAAAATAGGTTATGGCTGGAACCTAGAATGAAAAGGAAGGGTAGAAAGTAAGAAAGCTCTTCGGAGAGGTAAGTGTGTGGCTGTTCATAAAGGGTTATGTTAAGACGTTTGAACTTTATTGGGGAGTCACAGTTAAAGCAGGAAGAAACACAATCACACTTGAAGTTTTAAAAAGATCCCTCCCAGCGCTGTGTGAAGAGTACATGCGGAGTGGATTAGGATGTCACTCGGGTCCCTGGCGTGGGTCATAAGGTAAAGGGATGGTACCTGTAGGAGATGGTGGTATGGACAGGAAGATAACGAGGTGTGTCTGGGACGTGACGAATTGTAGGTGCACCACAAGACACTAAAGTTGTCAGAGAAGCAATTGGAGATAATGGGTCCAGAGTCTGGAGGAGGAAATCTGTCGGGAGATAGAGATTTTTGCCACGTCAGCACAAAAGTAGTCATTGAAATCATGGTAAAGGCCTAATGGGAAAGAGAGCTTAGAGAAAGAACCCTGAGGAAGAGCTGTCAAGCAGAAAGACTATACCTCAAAATATAGCTGATCTTAACGTAGGCATTATCTGTCAATCACCAGTTAAGTAGTTCTTTATTAGACTTAATTTAATCTGCTTTTTAAGTGAGAAAAATACGTCATCAGGAGTTTGGGTTTCCAGCAGGCATATGTGTAGAACTTATAACTAGGATATTTTATTTGAAATTTGGTAAATGTGCTTTGAAGTTGACTGGTGGAGAGAAAAATGGATCCAGGCATTTGAGATGAGCTCCTAGGCTGAGGCATGAAACTCTTCTTTGCAAGAGTGGGGCCTGAGAACCTCCTATTTCTCTGGGGCTTAGATTTGCTGAGCGGTGATCATAGGAGGCCACCCCTGCTTGGTTTTCTGAATCTGAGCCACGGAGCAGGACCCAAGGCTAATTTAGCAATTGAATGAAAATGCTGAAAATGACAGGATTCCAAATGGCTGGACTAGGGCTTGAGATCAGTTTGCCGGCCAGGGTCCCAGAAAAAAATAATACTGCTCAAACTTTTCCCCCAACCATCCCTGTGTAATAAGGAAATGCAGAAGACCTACCACTGCTGATCTGGGGGAGTAGAGGAAACAGGTAACACATAGCCATGCCAGCAATGATTATTGCCCTGGTTGTTTTTAAATATGCAGCTAGAAGCAGAGAGCACACAGTCCTAATAGCTCCATGAGATTTGGCCATTTGGGAATTTTTAATCTGTGGCTCAGATAAGTCACCTGAAAGATAATAAATATTTGATGGGAATCCCCTGGCAGTCAGGTGGTAAGTGGTTAGGTCTCGGCACGTTCACTGCCAGGGCCCGGGTTCAGTCAGTCCCTGGTCAGGGGACTAAGATCCTGCAAACTGCGTAGTGCGGCCAGAAAAAAAAAAAAAAAAAAAAAGGTAATAACATAATAAACACTTGAATTTAGTCATATAATCAGTTATTTTGATTAGTGGCTTGTTAGTAAATATTGACTCAGCTGAATTAAATGATGATGCATCGGTTAAGGATGGACTTAGTTTCTGTTTCCCTCCCCACAGCCCCCCTTTACACTCCCCTCCCCCCACAAAGTCAATGTATCTTTTCTTTAACTGGGAACTTCAACTCTATTTTACCCTCATAGAGTTATTTTTTCAAAAAAAAAAATAATTTTAAACTTCCAGAACATTTGCAAGAATAAAAGAGAACTCCTGTATCCTTTTACCCAGATTTACCAATTTTTAACATTTTGTAACATTTATTTTACCAATCTGTTATTTTATTTTTCCGTTCTCTCTGTCTCCTTCCCTCTACCGTAACACACACATAATTTTTTCCTGAACTATTTGCCTCTTAATACATGTATTTCTCAAGAACAAGGGTATTCCCTTAATATTACCACAGTCAAGTTATAAAATTCAGGAAAGTTAATATTATATAGTTTTATCTATATATTTCAATTTGGTTAATTGTCCCAAGAATAGCCCTTATAGCATTTTTTTCCTCTAGTATAGGTCCCAATTCAGAATTGTTATTGCATTTAGTTATTTCTCTTTAGTCTGCTTTAATCTAGAATCATTCTCTAGCCTTTTCCATCATCTTTCATGATACTGACATTATTTAATAGTAAGGCCAATTATGTTATGGAATGTTCCTCAATTTGGGTTAAATTAGATTCAGGTTAAGTGTTTCCAGACAAAATGTTATGTGATATCATTGATGCCACATCCCTCTCAGGGCAACCTATCCAAAGGCACATGATGGCCACATGTCCTCATTAGTGATGTTCATTTAGATCACCTGGTCACTGCAGGCGACTGTTTTTACCCCTTACAAAAAAGAAGGCCAAATAGAGTTTTGTGGCATGATATTCACTGATGACTCCTTTTCTGATAACTTTTGTTCAAAACCTCCTAAATGTTTTTAATGAAAAATAGCTTTAAAATGTACCTGAGCAGAAGACGGCTTTGGAGCAATGGGATCAGAGCATCCATTGCTCAAGGCCAGGTCTACACTGGAGCAGAGCTGACCCAGTTGTTGCTGCCATCCTTGGGAATCAGGGCAGAGATTTCCGTATGGCTAACTCTATTCAGGGGTCAGTGTGGATTCACTAGTTGAGGAAGGATTGTGTTGTGCAGAACAGAAGGGACAAGCTGATAGCCTGGCTTATTAGGAGGCTGAAAGGCAAGGAGGCAGACACACTTCAGAACCTTATTTTAAATCATTATTTGTAGGAATTGGGTCATCCTTCCCATTGTTCAGCAAGAAGCAGCATTTTATCTTAGGAAATTCACAGTGATGAAAAGTCTGGGTTGCAAGATTTCTGCACTATGTCGTTGGAACAAGTTATAACGGAAGAAAAAGGCTGGGGCGGGGGAGGACTGAATACTTTCTCAGGGGTCATGATTCAGGGTCAGACAATCCTAAGTTTTTATTTATTCGAAGTCTGCTTCTTGCCTCTACCAGCCGTGTGACTGGAATCACTGAAGTTCTCTGAGCCTGTTTCCTTATCTTGCCAAATGAGATTTAAAACAGTTAAACCCCCCATAAGATCATGGTGTAGATTACATATGATAATGTACAGCATCTTGAAATTGGAAAGTGTTCATTACCTGTAGGGTATTTCTATCATCTTCTCTTGGGAGATACAAACAACTCCCCTGGGGTCCTCACCTGGGGGTAGAGGGAGCTGCTTGCAGTTTAACAACAGCTTTAAAACTTTAAGAGCAATTTGAAAAGGCAAAAACCAGCACAGTGCGCTATAAAGGAAACCTCTGAGACTGAAGAGAATGTGATGACTAGACGTGTAGGCTGGCATTCAGTGGAGGGGGGCAGGGGGAGGGGACGCTTCTGGTGGAGCAGAACTGACGCCTTTTTCAGGAAATGGGATTCGAGCCAGGCTGTGACTATCAGAAGGTTCTTATAGCCAGAAGTTAAAAAAAAAAAAAATCGACTCTCCAGCCTGAGAAATTCCTGTTTGGAGCGAAGATTGAAAACCATTCCTGCTTCTCTCACCAAATGAACTCACCCATGCTGTCTGCCTAGACTGTTTCTTCACTCCCCTGACCTCTGGGCATAGGCAGTGTTTTTGCTGAGGGTCTCAACTAAGGTGTGCCCCCTTTTCCCCCGCACCTGGGTACAGGAGAGCCCCCTGGCTGAGGTGGGGAGGCCAGGAAGATGATGGAGTAGAGATGCTTCTTTCTGCCTGCTGGTCCAACCGCCAGAGCCCAGTCCCCTAACATGGTCCCAGGAGACGTTTCAAAGCAGGAAACACCATCTCACCTCTCTGAGGCTGAGGGCAAAGAGAAACTGCAGTGTAAGGGCAGCCAAAAATCGGAAGCTGATCTTGAATCAGGGCCTAGAAATGGTAGCAACTCCTTAATGAGGTGGAGAAGGGGTGAGTGCAGAGGCTGAGCCATGACCGAACAGGCCAGCAGCTCTGGGTCCTCCCACCTTGGAGGACAGCCAGGTGTCAACACCGTGAGGCTGGATCTAGAGTTAGATTGGAAGAAACTACACTAATTTCTGGAGGCGAACAAAGGTCCACATCTGCAGAGATTGGAACATAAAAGAGGTGGTAGTCTAAACGCCCATCGACAGACGAATGGATAAAGCAGATGTGGCACATATATACAATGGAATATTACTCAGCCATAAAAAGGAACGAAATTGGGTCATTTGTAGAGACGTGGATGGATCTAGAGACTGTCATACAGAGTGAAGTAAGTCAGAAAGAGAAAAACAAATATCGTATATTAATGCACATATGTGGAACCTAGAAAAATGGTACAGATGAACCTGTTTGCAGGGCAGAAATAGAGACACAGATGTAGAGAACAAACATATGGACACCAAGGGGGGAAGTGGCAGGGGGAGGTGGTGGTGGGATGAACTGGGAGATTGGGATGGACATGTATACACTAATATGTATAAAATGGATGACTAATAAGAACCTGCTGTATAAAAAGATAAATAAAATTCAAAAAAAAAGGAATACAAGACACTAAGTGAGCTATTTTGCTTGTTATCAGAATAAAAGATGAGAAGAGAGATTAAAAAAAAAAAAAAAAGAGCTGGTAGTAACATACCAAAAGTCTAGGTCTAACGATCTCGAGCAGGGGTCAGCAGCCTTTTTCTGTAAAAGGCAGCCGATACATGGCTTAGATGCTGCGGGCCGTACAGTTACACAGCTACTCACCTGAGGCAGATACCTGAAAAACTGCATCCCAGGTTTAAGACTGGATTCTGCAAAGTCCCAAAGGCTAAGAATTTGAGGAGGGTCCCACTGGCCAACAAGGTCATCTTGGCAGCCCAGACCTTTACCCCTGCCTGGGGCAGGGCCGGGGTCGGGGTGGGTTGGGATGGGCTTATGTGCTGGGGATGCTAGGATTCTCCTCAACTCAGAAGGTGTTCTTTGTTTTCATAATAGGAATTCTTTCTAAAAAGTAGTGTTAGTTTTCCTAATTAAAAGGGTAGAGTCAGTTTATGGTAGAAAATGTGTGAACCACGTGTGAAGAATATTTCAGAAACCAAACCGAACATTTAGTCCAATAAGAAAACAGACAATATAAAGCTGGTTTTCATGTGTGTGTGGTGTTTTTTAAGAAAATAAGTTTTCCCTTTCTTTGGCCATTTAAAACAAGACACCTGGACTTGAATCAGCAGCTGTTTCTTTGCCACCTGAAAGCACATAGGACTTTGCCATCTCCGGTGTGTGAGCTGGGGCGAGGATGCCGGGCACTCACGCTCTGGGAGCCCAGTGGGGACGAGCACATTTCTGTCTCAAACTAGGGGGTCCAAGTGCAGCTGTTACTGCCGGGGAAGTCAAAACGTGCCCCCAGTATTTATAATCCCTTTTAAATGGGAAAATATAATAAATTTCAACTAAGATAAATGACAAAATGTGTGAACCTTAACACCAATATTTTCTTTTCCTGTTACAATAATCTCTGCATGTAACTAAAAGACAAGAAAACTTCTTGCTTCTTTTTTTCTTCCTTTTCTGATTGTACATTTTAGGGACACTGTGGGGTGTATAATATTAGATGAAAAGCTGAGGAGGAAAATTCATATTTCCTTTCACTTTCACAATTTAACAATGATTTTCCTTTTTTAAATTTTTATTGGAGTAGAGTTGATTTACAATGTTGTGTTAGTTTCAGGTGTACAGCAAAGTGAATCAGTTATACATATACCTACATCCACTCTTTTTTAGATTCTATTCCCATATAGATCATTACAAGTATTGAGTAGTGTTCCCTGTGCTGGACAGTAGGTCCTTATTAGTTATCTATTTTATATATAGTAGTGTGTATACTAACAACGATTTTCTGTCTCCAAGTATTATAGAAGGAAATATGACTAAAATAAATAAGGGAATCAGACGTTAGAAGTGTCCAGGGAGAGGGTATTTCTAGGAACAGTGTTCCCAGCAGGATGGCTGCTGGTAATGCTGGTTAAACAAGTTTCCAGGCATTCTCTTAGCTTCCCAGCTCAGCTCTAGAGCAGAGCACGGCACTGCACTCTGAGTTGGTCAACCCCAGGAGGCATCATAGAGTATCCAGTGTTATCTGGTGGAGAAACCAAGGGGCACACTGATGTAAGCAGGCAAAGTGCTGTAACTTAGCTTGACCAACGGGATGGGGCAAGCCTAAGGGAATAGGCATTGCCTTTCTGTTTTATTTTAAATGTGATTCCTTACAGGGGTTGTGAAGAAGTGTGTGAGCCCCACCCACGCGCTCGTGGGCTTCAAGTATGGAGACACCAAGGTTGTGCCCATCTCGTTCATCACACCTGTGGGGGGCGCCATGCCCTGCCCACTGCTCCAGGTACCTGCTCCAGCCATCTGTTCCTGGGCCCCTTTTTTTTTTTTTTTTTTTTTTTTTTC
>NW_006793929.1:273707-280930 GCF_000442215.2 Lipotes vexillifer
CTCTCACTGTCGTGGCCTCTCCCGCTGCGGAGCACAGGCTCCGGACGCGCAGGATCAGCGGCCATGGCTCGCGGGCCTAGTCGCTCCGCGGCACGTGGGATCTTCCTGGACCGGGCCACGAACCCGTGTCCCCTGCGTCGGCAGGCGGACTCTCAACCACTGTGCCACCAGGGAAGCCCCCTGGGCCCCTTTTCACCGTTCCTAGAGCTCTGGATAACAGTGACCCCTCTTCCTATGACCCCTTGCCTAGCACTTTCTTTGCTCCTGACCCTGATCTGCTAATGCCCTGACCCGCTTGCAGTGCCCCGAGGCTCTCGTTGCTTTACAGACAATGGATGGTCGTGGGCGGGAGTTGCTGTAACTGCTGGTGCTCTTGAAGCTTTCACTGCAGAAGATTATACTAAAACAGGTTTAATAACAAAGGCAGAGGTAGCCCTTTCCTTGACGTTGTAGTCAGTTGATGCCAGACCTTGATGCCATAATGCAGTTACCCCGAACATGCATTCCAGGGCTGAGCCGGGCTGATGTGTTCTCTTCTGCTTATAAATTCATCAGAGCTATGCCGTGTCTGGCACATCCTCCTGTGCTATCCTCGTCCCCGCATCAAGGCAAGAGTGTAGAGAGAGAACCCCCCAAAGCTGCACTGCGGCTGTTACTTGGATAGTGTGAGCCAGGAGGAAGAGTGCTGAGGAGTGCTCATAGGATTCACACTGGTTGTCTGTTCCCACCTCCCCTGGGCAGACTCAGAGGGCACATCAGTGCACTTTCCCCCTGACCGTGAATCCTCTCCCTCTGACAGACGCCCTGCAGCTTTGTATGCCCCTTCACAAGACTTCCTTTCTGCTGGAAGTTATCTCTTGTGACTTTTCCCCGTGGACTCCAGGGGTGAGCTTTGGAACCACATTAAACAAATCTGCTCCTCTCCTCTGTCCCCGATAACCCTTCAGACACAGGAGGGCACCGTCCGCTCTCCCCCTGGCCCTCATGTGAAACATTACAGCTTCCTTCAACCAGTCTTTGTAAGATATGGTTTCCAGACCCCTCACCATCTTGCTGACTGTCCCTGAGACCCGTGTCAGGGGAAGCCCTGCTAAAATGCGGCTTCCCCAAACTGGTCGCAAAATTCCAGCTGTGGCCCTATGAGCCCAGAGAATTTTGGAACTAGCAGCTCTTTCCACCTGAGGAAAAAAAATATGTATTTGGATTCTAGCATCAGTACTTGCTAGTCATCTTGGGGTGTTTTAAAACAAGCTTATATGAATATTGTCTCTAAGATGGATAAGCAAAATAGTTGCCGTGAAAGATGTTCTCATCTACAGGTTGGAGATTATGTGTTTGCCAAAATTGTGATACCCCGAGGATTTGACTTCTATGTGCCCGCCATTGTCATAGCAGTTCCAAATCAAGATGTGGCTGAAGATAAAGTCTACACAGTTTTAAAATGTGACAACCGGAGAGTAAGTAGACTTTCACTTAGAAAAGAACATTCTCGCTAGGCAGAAAGTGGCTTCCTTTTACCCCTGCCTTTCTTGCAGGCAATGCCTGGCTCTCTCCTGGCACCGCCAGATGTCTCGAAAGGGCGATCTCCCTGGCTGTTTCTATTCCCCCTGCACATCCACCCACTGTGGTTAGAGTTCTGTCCTCTGTACAACACAAAATCCGCTTTTGCTAAGGTCGCCGTGGCCTCCCAACTCCTCTGTCAGATGGTCTTTGGGGCTCTCGTTCCACGTTTGGGGTCTGGGGAGGCTCGCTCCAATTCTGGCTTCGTCAACGGCCTCTCCATGTTCTTACAGCCCCACTCTCTCTCTCTCCCTGCTGCTACTGCTGCTGTTCCCTCTGTATTTTTCCTAAAAGTTTTAGAAAAAAATCATTATCTGTTTACAAATCTGATGATGTCACTTGCCTACCTGATGTGCCCCCTGTCCCTCACCCCCGCTACACACATGCGCACACACACACTTCCCGGCAACCTCAAGGAAAAGCCCAGCCCGACCCCCGCCCGACCCCCGCCTGCCCCGTGAGCTTGGCTACCAGCCCTATGGAAGGTTCACTGCTTCCCGAGCACAGTGGGCTTTCCCAAGCCCCTGCGTTTTAACCCTTCCTGGACCACCCTCCCCATCTTCTTTCCATAAAAACTCCTGTCACCCGAAGACGCTGCCTGATCTCTGTTGCGGCCCTCAGGTTCCCCTGCACACTGTCCTGCCTTCCTTCCGCCCGGGCTCCCTCACCAACCTCCCAACTCCTTAAAGGCAGGGACCGGGTCCTACCCATCTTTGCATCCCTGGTACCGCTGCTGATGAAGAGCAAGTTCTCACAATTGCTTTATAAGGTACTTGAATGAATGATGTTTTCTAATGGAAATAACATGTCCTGATGGCCCACTTAATACGCCTGGAAAATGGATTGGCAAGCGAAAAGCAGCAAACGAAAGAGTCGTGCTAACTTATTCAGCACTTACTATGTGGCACAGGTACTAACCCAGGTGCTTCACACATAGTGAACAGCTGGCTGCTCAGAACGCTGTACGTACTCTTATCCCCATCTTCAGATAAGGAACCTGACGCAGAGAGGTGAAGTCACACCCAGGGTGAGCGGTGTTACAGGCTTTGAACCCAGGCAGTCTGGTTCCGTGGCCTGCACTCTAAATGTCTATGCCCAACTGCCTAGTAAACAGAACAAAAATATCTAATCAATTCTTTTTTTTTTTTAAACATCTTTATTGAAGTATAATTGCTTTACATTGTTGTGTTAGTTTCTGCTGTATGACAAAGTGAATCTCTAATCGATTCTTGACTGTAGCATGGGGTATGTCCATAAGGGAAGGGGTCATGGTGAATGAATTTTAGGATGAAGGGATGAAATGTAGGATGGATGAGTGAAGGCCGCCAGAGCCAGTAGCCCCAGGAGCACTGTATCCCATCTGACAGAATAAGAGGGAGAAAGGGCATCTTCTCATCAACCCAGGAAAAACTGTGAGAGATAATGGACTTTCCTGGAGCTGTTTGGATGACATTGAAGGAGCCTGGAAGGGCAGCAGGTGGGAAGCATCTCTGCCAGGTGGCCCTGGTCTGGGGACATCTACCAGGCAAGAGAGGAGAAAGCAGATCAAGGGACGTTTGACAAGATGCCTGTGGGTGGGTCCCAGATGTGGGGAGAGATGTAGCTGGTGACCCAGGATCCCTTAGGAAGAGCCTCAGAGCCCAGGAAGGACCTTGGAGGTTACCCACCTTGTCAGTGGGGCCCTGGACTAGAAGGCATGGTCTTGGGGATGGATGCTGAGGACAATTCTGATAGAAATTCTGGGAGACCCAGGGACTGACAGTGGGACATACAGCATGGGGTGGTGGTGATAGTTTATAAGTCCAGGAAAGAGATGGCCAAGGCTGGAATTAAGCCAGAAAGGAAGGTGGTTATATGAAGGTGTGTGTCTGTGTGTGTTTGTGTGCGTGCGTATACATCAGTGGATGCACGTGCGCACACACACACACACACACACACACACACATGCACCTTGACAAATGGTGTACTTGACAAAAGATCCAGGATGTGGAGAAATGACAGGAAGGACTCAATGATGACTTTTACTCAGCGTAAAATTATCAAGCTAGACGCTGCCCTCTTAAGTATCACCAGAACAGGTTAATGGCTGGTAGCTATTACAGTGGGTTGAGCTAGATTAAAATTACATCTGAATTGTGGACATTTCTGATTTAAATTGAATGAACTCTTCCGGTATTATTACAGGAATTTTGCCCTCGGAGTGCACTTATTAAGATCAGCCAGAACAAATACGCTCTCTCTTGCGCTCATATTAAGTCACCCCCAATTCAGGAGGATTCAAAAGTGTAAGTGGACCCAACTTTCTACTTTCTGAATTTTATTTATATCTTTGCACTTTTAATCTGTTTCTGAGTTGAGATCCACGATCTCTACATACTTGGGGAGAAAAGCAAAGGTGGAGGACTTCCTACCAAAGTGCAAGTCTATGATGATTGTTCCTTCAACGTCACAGCTTTTACCTGCTGGTTATTTGTCTATCTTGTTCTAATCTCAAATTCAACATTATGTATTTTACTGACCCTTCAGCAAAGTTTTCAATCCTGTCATGACTCTGAAGGAATTATTTTCCTCTTATTTGTAAGGATTCAAGGTCTTCTAATGAAGCCTCACTATAAAGCACAGGTTAGACTAAGTTGCACTTGGGACTAATCACCCATCACCTGTCCCTGTTGGGGGTGAGAGTGAGGTGCTGGCCCTGGCTTGCCTGTGCCCAGGTGAGTGTGGGTGGGTGGGTGGTGGTTTCCAGGGGCGACAGTGGGGTAAACACATTTTCATCTGAGGCAGCAGGATGACTAACAGCTGGAAAGGTGGATTAAAGCAAAATCAGTAAGAAAAAGCTGAGGCCTGAAGAGCAGGCAAGACCAAGTCCATGAGGCCAATGAGGGGCATCAAAGTTGGAGTCAGAGCCCTGACCTTGGAGGTGAAGGTGGATTTTGAGCACGGGTTGAGCCGTCTTTGGGTGCCAACCTTCAATCTCCCAGTGGCCTCACCTTGTGCTTCATAAACAGAAACCACCAGACATTCTCTTCCTGCGCTGCTTTCCTCACCTCTGGGCTTGTGGAAGCCTGGATCTCTCCCCCTGATGTCAGAGTCCCTCCTCATCCATTGCTGATCCATCCAGCAGGCCTGTCTCCCCCTGCCCAGGTCCTTGCTCTGTGATTTACCCCTGGACTCTCCCCCCCTCTCTCCTTGGCTCCTCTCCACCGATTCCTTCACCTCTGCAAAACCCCAAAATTGCCTCTTCTGTTTGCACACACACATGCACGTGTGCACACACGATCCTAAATAACTAGACCTCCTTGCCTGCTGCAGTGTGACCCAGCACCCTGCTCTCCCTTCGCCACCCAGATCTGAAACTGCACGACTCAGACTGGGACTTGAACCCACGGGCTGGGACTCAAATCCAGCCAAAATCCAGACTGGGAGTTGAACCCACTGTATTTTAACTGAGATCACACACCTGGAAGCTCAGGTTCTTTATGTCACATCACAGAAAGAATTCAGTGAAGAGACAAAGTGATAGGTAAGAAGAAGTGGATTTATTTAGAGACATACACATTCCATAAACAGCTTGCAAATATTTCTCAGCTCAGCGGCACAAGTGCTCTTATTTCCTGAGGCCTCCTCCTCCCACCTCCTCCTGCCCCCGAGGTCCCGCCATCTCCCCTAAGTGCTGAGCAGAGGAATCTCCCTCATGTGTAAATCTGCTCTTGCCCCTCCCCCACGAACCCCCCCCCCCCCCCCCCTCTTTACTGCCTTTGTTTGCCTCATCAGTATCAGCTAAATCAGTCTCCATCCGTTCCCTGCATGAAGGCAGGAAACTGGTCTAAAAATCCAAAAATGAGTCATCTGATGCTCAGAGAAGGTAACCCACCTGCCGAAAGTCACACAGCCTGTAAGTGATTAAAACCCAAGTCTGCTCCAGAGTCCACTTCTCTACACACTGTGCAGTACTGCCTTTGGAGCCACTTCTTATTCTAGCTTAGCCTTTTGTTGCCCTGAGCCAGGCCTGCCTAGCTGGCCTTACTTCTCCCCTAGCCACTCCCCTACCAACCTCCCAAAAGCCCCTCTGCACGCTAACCATTTGTAAACTAACCATTAAAAAAACTTGCAGTCTTTTTCCCATGCTGTGCTTTTTCAAGGCTCTGTGCCTTTGCGTAGACTACGCATCTCCTCCCCGGAATGCTATTCTTGCCCTTGGCCACCTGGGGAACGCCAGCATTGAACGCAAGCCCTGTGTTCCAGGACTCCAGCCCTATGTGGTGAGGTGATTCCACTGCACCCTGCAGACGGTTTCATTATAGGAATTTTACCTTGTGTTGGGCCATGTACTTTCAGGACCATCACCCCTACTAGGCGTCAGTCCTTGAAAGCGGGGGCAAGGTTCTATCTGCTTCTAAATCCTGGTTGCCAGGGTCCAGCCCACAGGATATACCCAAGGACTCTTTGAAGAATGAACCAATGAACACACAAATACTAGGGGACGCCCAGCAAGGCTCCTTGAGGGGCATGTAGTTCCACAGAGAAGCTTCTATCAGGTATGATTGTTGAAAATATATTCTACAATCCTTCAATCTTTTTCTAGATGAATATATCATTTTCAATAAGAGCACTTTTGTTGGTCTCAAAATCCTACTCAAACAATATGATACCCAAATTACAGTACATTATAAAGGACTATGGATACATGTGTCTAGGTATTGTCTAGGTACCATCTTCACTAAACTCAGTATTATCAATCACTATTTTAGAATTAAAATTCAGTTCTTTCTATGTTGAGAAAAACCTTTCATTATTTTCTGCCTTAGTACTACCCCAGGCCTTATTTAAAGCTCTGCTGCTAGTTGCCTACCCCAGCTCCTGGGGCTTTACACGGCAGAAGCGTTCATTGACCCCCTTGTCTCCCATTGTAATTTCCACTGTTTTGTTGCTCTAGCTGCCTCTCCACTAGAAAGAGACTGCATTTAATTCTCCTAAGCAGAGGTTACATGCAGCCCGCTACGTTCAGAGCTTAATCTGTCTCTGTTTCCATAATCAGGGCTGGTAGATGTGAGCACACAGAATAAAGGCATAGGTCTTATTTTGTATCTACACTGGGATTTCCTTCTGGTAGGTCCTTTCTCATCAGAAACTCTTTCTCACTTCCTTTCTAAATGTGCCACCTCCCTTTGATTGTTCTTTAGTAAATCTTCACACTCTTACCCCAGATGAGACCATTAAAAAAAAAAAAAAAAATCATGGTACTTTCTTCATGGGCTAATTAAAGAAATGTACTGAAGGTTACAGCTTCAACGGGACATCATATGGCTAAATTTAATTTTAAAATACTGAAACCACTATAACCATCCATTGGGGGTTGGTAAAACAAGGGGTATATGGTCCCAAACAGCTGTGGACCAGGATGCCAGACATCCAGCTCTCCACCCTCTGCCCCTCCTCTTTTTCTTCCTTCTTGGGGTCTTCAGTTTGGGATCACTGAGAGTATTTTCTGTAAGCCCCTCCTCTGGTTCCTAACAAGGCTGGTACACAGCGAAAGGCAGGAAGAAGAGTATTTGGAAGGTAAAGGGTTCAAAATTGATTGAATATGGCCACAGCTGATACAAATTTTCATTTTCAATTCAAAACTCGACACAAATGATTTTTTTTTTTTTTTTTTTTTTTAA
>NW_006793929.1:281238-321942 GCF_000442215.2 Lipotes vexillifer
GGACGGGGGCACGAACCCGTGTTCCCTGCATTGGCAGGCGGACTCTCAAACCACTGCACACCAGGGGAGCCCGACACAAATGATTCTTGAAGACTTACAGCAAGGTTGTCTTGCAAAGTATGTTACCCATTTTGCTAAATTCCAAATTACTAGTCCTTAAAGGAGAGAGTTTTAGTATTACCATGTTTGTGATATGAAGTCAGGTGAGGCTCTTCCAATTTTCTCTTTCCTTTGAAACCTGATGACTGCATTCTCTGACAGCACCACTGAGAGAGGTGTGTCTGGTGGGGGGAGATGACTGCTCTTGCCTTGCCTTACCTTCAGTAAAGTCCCTGAGCTTTTTCTGCATTTCGTGCCATCAGAGATGTCTGCTCTGAATGAGAATATTCCCTAACCTGTCAGTAACTTTCTCCATTTAGAGAACACACATGTAATTTCTCCTAAGTCCAAAAAGCAAGGGAGCCAGAAGGAATTTTCCTTCATTTTGGCATCCTCCCTCCTTGCCAGGCAGGAGATTCACAGCACGAGGTCTTCCCTAACTACCTCCCCTGGGGTCCTGTTCACAACAGAAGGCTGCGGCCTCCAGCTCCTTCAGGGAAAGCGTGTTTGCTGGGCTTAATGCTCTGACTTCCGGTTTTCTCCATTGAAGGGAAGTGCCTCTAGCAGGTGTTACTCAACCACCCACAGGTGGGGACCACGCGCTCCTCTGGGCAGGGCGCCTCTGGTGCCATGTAACTGGCAGGAAACCCCTCCCAGCCGAGCTGGAATCCATCCTCCCTTCCTTGTTGACAGAACAAGGCTTGGGCAAATTACCTTCAAGTTTCCTCTTTAAGAAGATTCACCACAGAGGGAGTTTGGTTTCTTGAAATAATGAGCAACGTTCTAAATGGGATCCCAGGAAAACCAGATTGGACTAATCATTTTCTCTGTGCTCCGGAAAAATTACTGGGCATCTGAAGGAGGTTGTTGGGCAGTGAGATTCTGAAGACAAGAGTGTTCTTCCCTTGGTGCACAATTATAACCGTGTGGTCTTGGGGATGTGGCTGGGTAGGAGAATCCTGGAGGGGAGAGCCCCCTCCCAGCGTTCTGATGTGGTTTGTCTGGGTCTGCAGCCAGCTCTTAATTCCTATTACACAAAATATTAGCCTCTCGTTACCTTTCTTTGAGCAGTTTAGCAATTTTCCATCACGCTATTCAGATTTAGGACTGTGCCCCCAAAGGAAATGATAATTCCCATACTGTTGAACCCTCCTCCCCTTATCCATGTAGCATGGCCTCACATTGCCTTCCTGACAGCAGGGATATTAAGTCATCGATTAAAACTCCAAGATTCAGTGCTGCCTCTGAGATGAATCACTCCCATCCTCTCACCCGGTCACTACTGACTATTTTTCCCTTAGAAGGAGCTGTGCCTCTGGAAATCATTAAGCCTGTGTATGTCATCAGCTCCCTCGGTCCCTTCTGGTCAGATCAGGAGCCCCATTTCCTAAGGCCTGGAAAACAAGCAGTTCCGCCATAACCCTGTCTGTGAGTGTCCTACCTTATCCAGAGGGACAGGTGCCATTGCCTGTCCTCAGACAGCGTGCTGGTACTTGGGACAAGAGCACAGACAGTCACGGCGATTCGTTACCCCTGAGGGCCAGTGAGAGCAATCTGGATAGCAAAAACTGCCTTTTCTTCTCAGTCTCTCCTTTTTCTGCCCCTTCCGTTGTTAAAACTCAGGGGCCTCCTGGCCCTCATCAAATGGGTATCCGGTGCCTATGCCAGACGTCCTCCTGTTCTTTATGTTCTAAGATGGCCTTGCCAACGGAGACACACTTAGGGCAGAATAGACGTGAGGCCTCAGGGAGCCAGCAAGAATACGGGCAAACTGACGAGGCCCAGGTCAGGTGAATGCGGTGGATTCTGACCCAAGGAGAGCGTGGACAGGATGCTCAGAGCTCCTCCCCGTAGCGGAACGAGCTGCTCTGAAGAGCCAGTGAAGGAAGGCACAGTGCCTGGCTCCTCCACGATCCCCTGCAGTGTTGACCAACTCTGTAGCCTAAAATAATTAATAGGGCACTAAATCGAACTCGGTTTGGGCATGAAATAGGGCAAAAGAAAGCCACTTAGCAGGGCCCTTCCGGGTGTGCTGGTGGAGAATGTCCACTGGCTGAAGTCGGGAGCATGGCCGCCCTTCCCCTTCCCACAGAGCAGAGTGAGGGTGCGTCGGGGGCCGGGGGGCGTGGATAAGAGCTTTCACATCAGATTCACACCTACCCTGCTCCCCCATCCTATAAGGGGACATTTCCTTGTGGAATATCTTGAACTTGGTCGACATCAGTCATTCTGGAGAATATAATAGGGTAGCCTAGCAGCATCTACTTGGTTGATGTAAAGGCTTTTCCTTGATCAAAATCCCGGCCCATTTTTATTCAAATCATGCTAACTTATACTGTTTTATTCTTATTCAAAAAGTAATGCATAGTTAATATAATTTAGGAATTAAAAGCAAAAAACAAAAGGAATATAAAAACCATCCGTAGTTCCACATTTCAAGAGTAATCACCATTTGCATTTTGATGTATATCCTTCTAGAGTGTTTTCTCTGCTATTTTGCTTCTTTTTCCTCAAAATAGGAACCTTTGTTTCTCTTAATCATTTATGACAGTTGAAAAAAGATTTCTTAATGTGGAGAAAGTGACAGTTCTCCTGGAATCCACTTCTCTGAGGCAACTATTAAAAGATGGATGTGAAGGTTTCCAATCATCCCCCATATTCACAATCTTAATAACAGAAATGAGTATGTAACATACATTCTGTTGTGCACCATTTTTTCTACTTAATATGTTACTTGCATCTTTACAGGACAAGGACACTTCTTGTTTCATTATTGCCTGCCTCAAATCTAATTGTCCAGGTGGTCCACCACTGATGTGACCAACCCCCTACTGAGGGAGGGCTGGACACACGTTGCTTCTTGGTCTTTCATGCTCTTCTTCCTGGGTTCCTTCCAAGATCATCTCCTAGTGTCCTTCAGGTGGACAGGTAGGCCTCTCCTCTGCCTTACTCTTCGGGTGCCTTTAGTGCACCCGGAAAACTCTCTTCTTCGCATTCCTTCCTTGCTGCTCCTCTGTCGGAGAGCTGATAGGTTATAGACTGGACTGCGACCAACTCTAATATATGGGAAACAGAGAAAACCTCGGAAAAGGAAATGGTATGTATCAACTTAGTCTCCTCTGGAGCAGCGTAGCGATTTGCGGGAGAATTGATGGTAGTGTGGTGGATAAGATTTTAGATTTCAAAGAACAGGGTTGGTGATTACAGTCTTGCAGCGTGATTTCAGGTCTCTGAGAACCTGGCCTCACAGAACTTACCCATTCACACAGGCGCTGGCCTTATATTTAAAGATAATCTTGTTGGGGGGCTTCCCCGGTGGCGCAGTGGTTGGGAGTCCACCTGCTGATGCAGGGGACGCGGGTTCGTGCCCCGGTCCGGGAGGATCCCACATGCCGCGGAGCGGCTGGGCCCGTGAGCCGTGGCCACTGAGCCTGCGCGTCCGGAGTCTGTGCTCCGCAGCGGGAGAGGCCACAGCAGTGAGAGGCCCTCGTATACAGGGAAATTTTCAAATTTATTAACAAGCCATAAAACGTCTTCCTAGATCTGACCCATTTTACCATTCTAATTACACCTCATACCATCCCCACAATCTCTTCTATAATCTAATCATATTGAGCTTCCAAATTAGTTATTGTTGTCTGTGCTTTTTATTTTTAAACACCTTTATTGGAGTATAATTGCTTTACAATGTTGTGTTAGTTTCTGCTGTATAACAAAGTGAATCACCTATATGTATACGTATATCCCCATGTCCCCTCCCTCTTGCGTCTCCCTCCCACCCTCCCTATCCCACTTCTCTAGGTGGTCACAAAACACGGAACTGATCTCGCTGTGCTATGTAGCTGCTTCCCACCAGCTATCTATTTTACATTTGGTAGTGTATATATGTCAATGCTACCCTCTCACTTCGTCCCAGTTTACCCTTCCCCCTCCCCGTGTCCTCGCTCTTTTGTGCCTGGGTATGATAGCATACAGTCCTTGCTGTCTGGATCGTCTCTCTTCCTCTGTTCTTCCTGATAAACCCATTTCTCACAACCCAGGTCATACATTACTTCCCATGTAGCCTCATATAGTACTGAGGCAGAGATAATATTCTCACTTTTAGGCTCAGATGGCACTTTATTCAATGTTTGAGTCAATAATTATCACCCTGCATTTTATTTATTCACGTGTCTTGATGACTCACTATTTGAGTTTCTAGATGACAGAGATCAGTAAAAAAAAAAAAAAAAAGATAATCTTGTTGGTGGCCTCTCCTGGGAAGTTTTTCCAATGCTACTGCTATTGCTAAGGCCAACTTTTTTATTGCAGTAAAATATACATAACATAAAATTGACCATTTTAACCATTTTTAAGCATGCAGTTCAGTGGCATTAAGTACATTCACATGGTTGTGCAACCATCACCACCATTCATCTCCAGAGCTGTTTTTCAATTTCCCAAATTGAAACTCTGCACCCATGAGCACGGACTCCCCACTCCCTCTTCCCCTCAGCCTTTGGCAGCCACCGTTTTATGTTCTATCTCTGTGGTTTCGCCGACTCTCGGTACAACCTCCTCTAGGTGGAATCGTAGTGTTTGCCGTTTTGTGACTGGCTTATTTCACTCAGCTTAATGTTCGTCCATGTTACAGAAAATGCCAGAATTTCCTCCCTTTTTAAAGCTAAACAATATTCCATTGCCTGTATATATCATATTTTGTTTGTTCATTTATCTGTCAATGAACACTTGGGCTTCTTTTACCTTTTGGCTCTTGTGAATAATGCTGCTGTGAACATCAGTGTGCAGATATCTGTTTGGATCCCTGCTTTTATTCTTGTGAGTATATACCCATAAGTGGACTTTCTGGATTATATAATTCTATTTTTAGTGTTTTGAGGAACTGCCACATTGTTTCCCACAGCAGCTGTACCACTCCACATTCCCATCAGCACACAAGGATTCCAATTTCTCTACATCCTTGCCAACACTTGTTACTTCTCGATTTTTTTTTTTCTTCTTTTTTGGGCAATAGCTATCCTAATGCGTGTGAACTGGTCAGGCCAATTTTTTAATGTCTCTTGGAAATCACCTCCTGAGTCCTTGAGCCAATCTTTGAAAAGTATCACATGTGGTGAATCTTGATCCTTTGAAGAGGAATTTGATTGATGAAATTTTCTATTTAAAAGTAACTAAAAATCTCTTTCCACTCTACTAATTTTTTTCTTGACAATTTCCAAAAGGATCTGAAGCAGCCATGGCAAAGTTACTCAGAGTGAAAGATGGGTGATCAAGGTGGCAGGTACTGATTATGGGAACAAAATAAGGTTGAACAGCTGGTGTCCTTACTTTACCCTAAAGGCCCTGAAAAAGGCAAGTTCCCGAAATGGTATGCCATGATGGCCTGGCTGAGATGGGGTCGTGGTGTTCCCAAGACGCCTTCTTTGAAGGATGACACTTCTAGATAAATAAACTGCCCGATATATTTTATTTTATTTTTTTATACCCTTTGACCAACATCTCCCCATTTCTCCCACCTCCCCAGCCCCTGGCAACCATCATGCTATTCTCTGTTTCTGTGAGTTTGGCTCTTTTTAGATTCACATATGAGTGAGATCATACAGTATTTGTCTTTCTCTGTCTGACATACTTCAGTTAGCATAATGCCCTCAAGGTCCATCCATGTTGTCACAAATGGCAAATTTCCTTCTTTCTTATGGCTAAATAATATTCCATGTATATCACATTTTCTTTATCCATTCATTCATCAGTGGACACTTAGGTTGTTACCATGTCTTGACTATTGTCAGTAATGCTGCAATGAACATGAGAGTGGAGATATCTCTTCAAGATACTGATTTCATTTCCTTTGGGTATATACCCAGAAGTTGAATTGCTGGATCACATGGTAGTTCTACTTTTAATTTTTTGAGGAACCTCCATACTGTTTTCCATAGTGGCGGTACCAGTTTACATTCCCACCAGCAGTGCACGAGGGTTCCTTTTTATCCACATCCTCACCACACTTGTTATCTCTTGGCTTGAACATTTCTGTAGACACAGCAGCCAGCAAGACCAGGATAACCCTGATCTATCTCTCTCACTCTCTTTCTCTCTCTCTAGGGAAGACATGGAGATAAAGAACTCTACTCTCCTAATATGGCCTATCAAAGAAGTTAACACTGGGGATTTACAAGCACTAAGACAGGAGAACCCTAGAAGGAAGAAAAAGAAAGCCACCAAGAGGCTACCTCTCCAGGAGATGGGCTCCTTGGACTCAGATGACTCTTCCCATGGAAACAGGTCCCAAGAGTCCTACCCCCAAAACACACCCCAAGCCCAGGCTGGGAGAGGGACAACATCATTTCTCCCAGGAACACCCTGAAATGTCTCTCAAGGATAGTGCACATAAGATCACTCCCCAGTTTCCGGGCCAGTTTAGGCGCCAGGACAGCAAAAACTCTTAACACCCTTAAGTAACGCTGACATCCACTTCCCCAGAGAAGGTCCTCGGCGTGGGGTCTAGGAGTCAACCAGCCACGCCATCGCTGCCACACCTCCACCTCAAGCAGCCCTGCCCTGCCCTGCCCTTATAAAGCCACCCACAGCAGCAAAGCGCTGAGGAGCATCGCTGAGAAACCTGAAAGCAGTCTAGTGGCAACCATGTTTAAGAGAACCAGTGTTCCCCCTGGGCTGCCCTCAGCCACCAGACATTGTGGAACTAGCCCCTCTGCCGAGGTAAGGCCATGCTTCATTCTACCTCTGCCTTCCCCAGTTGTAACAAAGGTAGACTTCCCTGCCGTCCTCCACCTGGATCTGTTTGAGCTTATTGGTTCTGGCTTTTCTGGACCATCCTTTATCCTATTATTTTCCCTGCCCCCACAAAACTGATTGAATACCATCTTCTGGTAGACTCCCCACACCCAGAAATTTAATCTGATAGATTACCATCATAGGATTTTCAAATTTTTTGAAATCTGTAGTTCTAATCTTGAAATTATGTAGTTCTAATCCAAGCCTGCAGTCTTGTTTTAAATTGATTATCTCATCAGAATTAGAGATTTTATCATTAAATGTTAGGACTGAAATTAAGACCTAGTAACTTGTCTGAGGGCTGCAAGACTGAACATTGCCTATTTTTCTGTTTTCTGAAAATTCTTATTGAGCCCTCCCTAATTAGTTTTATCTGTAGTCTGTTGTAGGTACCTCTGAGCGTGGAACCAGAATAAAAACTCTTACATTGGAAACATTTCAGAACTATTGGGCTTTTACTGTTTTCTTTGAACACATTTTAGCAATGAGGTACCAAAGTATTCACTTCAAAAAAATTTTAGTAAAATTAGCGTCATTTATTTTAAAAATGAAATAGTCTCCCAAATTGTTTTCTTCTAGTCAATAATAGCCCTAGGGCTAGATAATAATAGAGTACAGATTATTAATAAGAAAAATATTGGATGCTTTTTGCAAATAGAAATGATAGGGCAGCGTTGTGATACTCTAAAATCCACAACCTAATTAAAAGTGATACTTACATTCTCAAAAGCTAAGGGGTCACCAGGGTTATGGTGAAGAATTTAACCACTTCCAAAAATATGTAAGAAGAAGGGACATCAGCTCAGCATCAGGCTAAAAGTAGTAAGGCAGGGAGGAAGAAATTGAGGAGTGAGGAAATTATCTGGAACAAGGCCGGGGACAGTGTCCTGTCACTGGACATCCTGTCACCCAGAACCCGGGCAGGAAGGCTCTGGAGCAGTCATCTGGGTTTGATCTGCACAGTGGAGAATTTGGGGGGGTGGGGCGGGGGCGTGGGTAGGAAAGAATCCATTCACACAGTCAAAGTGATTCATTCATGCATGAGTGCATTCATGTAAGCCTGCATGTATTCATTCAATTATTCAACAAGCAATTCAGTGCTCACAGTGGGCCAGGCTGCAGAGAGACCATTAGACTATTCTACCCTCTTCATCTCCACGGGGATGCAAGGATGAACCACAGGACAAATATGTGAAATAGTGTATTGATATTATATTACAATGCATGATATGCTCAGTGACATCAAGTGATATGTTCAGTGTGTTGTCCTTCAATGATAATGCCTAGTTCTATGTGCTGGGGAAGACTGCAATAATGACTACGTATTTCCACTTCCAGCCAGCATGGAATAACAGGAACTGGATTTCCACCCCAACCCCCATCCCCCACCTGAGACAACTAAAACACCTGATAAAATGTATGTAACAACAGTTTCCAAAACATTGGACAGAAGCATTGATCTCTGAGAAACAAACGAAGTGAGCCCTGTGCGTGCCCGACTTACTGTGTAGAGACAGTTTCCAGGCTGCAGCAAATGGAGGGGATGCATTACCATCCATCCTTCTTGTGCATCTGTATGCATTGCCTCAGGTAATTTGTGTATTTGATTTTCACTGAATAAATCTGCACTTTTAGCGTGTGACAGAAGGGATTCAATCTCTTAAAAATAATAGCTATATATCCAGATTTTATAGCCTACCCTATATAATTGGCCTGGATCATAAGCCAGGTGCAGAGGCATCAGGATGAAGTGATGGGTAGCCACAGAGAACTGTGTGGAATGCATACAGGGTGATAAGCTCTTACCAGAAGAAAGGGAACAGATGGTTCAACAAGAGACTGGATGACCACTTGAATGATGTAAAAAAGATTCATGCATCAAGTGGCAGAATCACCAACATTACCTCTAAGTTCCTTTCAACTTCAGGAATCTATGGATCAATAACCTAGGCCATTACCAACTCAGAGCAGTCCAACATAGATGAAAATACGTCCTTATAAAAGGGAGGACGAGTTGTAGCAAACACAATTAGATAAGAAAAATTAATTAGGGGAACAGAATTGAAAAAGAAGTAAAATTATATTTGCAAGAGAATACACCTGAAAAACCTGAGAGAATAAATAATAATACTAATTGAAACAAAAAAATAATTCAGTGAGACGGCAGGATAGAAATTTAATATACAGAGATCAATAGTCTTCAGATATACAGATAACGATCAATTAGAAGATATATTGGTATTGAAAACCTCATTTACAATAGAAACATAGAAAACTAAATATAGTCAATTCTCATAAATCTCATTTTTTTAAATGGCAGTTCTGTTCTATAAAGTCATCCCTAAAACTAAATTGAGCAAATACTGAATTGTGGCCCTTAGGGGTTAGGTTCCTATGAGCCTCTGGTCACATCATTTCTGCCAGCTGATCAATATCTAACCTTCTTTTATGTGTGTTTCTGTTTAAAGACACCTTATTTAATGTGTGTTATTGAATTATTAACATAGAATTCATGGCCAACAGCACTATAACTCATGCCTGAAGGAAACTAACACGTATTTTCTTGGCAAGGCATGTCACAGCCTTCTTGCACTTAAGAACACTAGACAGCACTCCAAGACTACTTCATTTTAAACAGTGAAATCACCAACAGTAAACACACAAAAATGTGAAAAACATGGCACTAAATATGCCATGAAAAGGACACTATTTTACAGTAGGAGAGCTGAAACGAGACAGAAAGGTGACTCAGGTTTTCACCACTCTGAGCATATGCATATCTACAAAATACTTTTGAGTATTGATTTTGGAGTTAGGAATAAGTTTTAGTGACTAGGTGAATCACAAATATGGAATCCATGAATAATGAGGATCAACTGTAGCTTGAATAAACTTAACAATAAACAAAAACAATATGGGGAAAACTTTAAAACACTCCTGAAAGACACAAAATTCGACTTAATAAATATCCCTTGTTTTTAGATGGAATGGCTCAACATCATGAAGATGTTAGTTCTCCCTAACCTCATTTATTTATTTATTATAAATTTATTTTATTTGTTTATTTTTGTCTGTGTTGGGTCTTCGTTGCTGTGCACGGGCTTTCTCTAGTTGCGGCGAGTGGGGACTACTCTTGGTTGTGGTACGTGAGCCTCTCATTGCGGTGGCTTCTCTTGTTGTGGAGCACGGGCTCTAGGTGTGCAGGCTTCAGCAATTGTGGCCCGCAGGCTCAGTAGTTGTGGCACATGGGCTTAGTTGCTCTGCAGCATGTGTGATCTTCCTGGACCAGGGCTCGAACCTGTGTCCCCTGCATTGGCAGGTGGGTTCTTAACCACTGAGCCACCAGGGAAGCCCCTGAGCTCATTTATTAATGTAAAACAATCCCAATAAAAATAACAGCAAATATTTTATAAGGCTTGAAAAGTTGATAATAAAGTTCATATGGAAAAATAAATATGTGAGAGTAACTATAAAATACTGAAAAAGAGAAGCCATGAGGAGGGACTTGTAAGAACACATAAAACATTATAACATCTTCACGCTTAAAATTGTATGGTGCTAGCACAAGAAAAGACAGATAGACCAATGGGATAGAATAGAGTCTAGAAACAGACCCAAATAAAAGTGGAAATTTAGTATATCATAAAGAGTTTAGTATATCATAAACTCTTATAAATTGAGGGAGAAAAATGAACAAAAACATGGCAGAAAAACAGGCAAAGGACATCAACTATTTGCAAATATATAAACCTAAAAGTTTGAAAAGATATTTAACTTCACTCATGTTAAGAGAAATATAAATTAAAACTCCATTTAGAGAACTTCCAGAAATGTGGCAATGTGAAGTGGTAATCCAAATCCCTTAACTAACCCCTTAATTAATCTTAATTTTAAGACATGGATAAAATGTTTTTAAAAGTCAACAGGTATTTAAATTCACAAGAAAATGTTCAAAAGCATAGAGTTTAGTCTCCAAAAACTGCAACTGGAAGAGGTAAGAATTGTGAGGTGGTGACACTCTGGCCTAAGGGCACTCCCCAGTTTTCATGGCCAAGGCCACAGAAAACTACAGCCTGACTGGCTCAAGGTGCCAGAGATAAGAGCTCAAGGGTAGAAAAGAAGTGAAAATTTAAAGACAACATCTTGGCAGCAAGAAACCACAGTAAGAGTGAGTCATGAAATCTAAATATAAACTGTTTTTATTCCTGGCTGATCACTAAACTACTTAAGCATGTACAGGGGAGAACCCAGGGAGCCCTATTCAAAACCAAAATAGGCAGAAAACAGAGGAATTTCGTGAGATAGAACTGCATGGAGCAAAGTCTGTGTGTTTGCTCCTTGTTAACTGAAATGTATTTCCAAATCATGTACAGCTTGGGCAGCAGTAATCTAGTCCTGTGGGATTATAGTGTCAGGGGACAGACTCCAAGGCTGGCAATGCAGTTGAAAAGTTAAGGAGGGAAATCGCTGAAAGAGTGAGCTCCAAAATCTGCCACCAAATTATGTAGCCATAGAGGAAACACCCAAGGTGCCAGGATTGAAAAGCAGCAATGACAAACCATAAAAACAGAATGAAAATGTGAGCTGCTTCATATTACAGCAGAGAAAAGTTTGCAGTTTGAATACAGGCAAGTTAACTTCCTACTAGAATAGGAAGAAGAAAAAAAAATCAAGCAGACAACAGACCAAAAAGAAATAAACAAAAACCTTGAAGAACACAGCAGACTACAACATTGCTAGAATATACTGCCTACAGTGTCTGATTTCTGAATCAAAAAACTTAGACGTGAAAAAGAATGGGAAAATGTGTTCCATTCTAATGGCTAAAAGACAGTCAATAGAAACTTTGAGTCCAGATGTTGTATTTAACAAACTTCAAAGCAACAATCATAAATATGTGCAGAGAATTAAAGGAAAATCAATGAAGAAATGTATAGGGAATCTCAATAGATAAATGAAGGTATTAAAAATGCAAAAGGAAAATTCTAGAGCTGAGAAGTACAACAAAACATATTAAATGGACTGAACAGCAGGAGGAGAGATCAGAAGAATCATTGAACTTGAAGATAGATTAATAAAAATTTCCCAAATCAACAAAAAGAACAGAAAGGGGATTGGAGAAAAGTAAACAGAACCTCAGAGACCTGTGGGATGATTTCAAAATATGTGAAATTGAAGACCTAGAAGAAAAGGAGACAGGAAAAGAGAAAGAAAAAACACATTTAGAGACAATGACTGAAAACTTCCAAAATGTGATGGAAAACATTAGTAGATCCTAGAAGCCTAAATAATCCCAAGCATGATAAATACAAAGAAAACCACTCCAGGCACGTCACAGTCAAACTGCTGAAAAATGATAGCAAGAAAATCTTGAAGGTGACCAGAGAAGAACAGTGTGTTACATTCCAGGAAATGATGACGCAATATCAATGACTTCTCAACAAAAACTATGGCAACCAGAAGACATTGGGACAGGAAAGTGCAGAAAGAGGAAAATAACAGAAATATGTAACAAGGAATTGTATATTCAGTGGAACTAACCTTCAACAGTAAAGGCAAGAGAAATTCCACTTCCAGTACGTTTGAAAACGTAAACTCTTAACGCAGAACCCTCTGACAGACAGCATACAAATAACAACTACCCAGAGATCCTGAAAAGTGACCAAAGACAGGCAGATTCTGATGTAGTGAGTTTCCTGTTATTATATTTTTTTAGCTCGAGGGAACCTGATGCAGGACGTGGTCAGTACCATATGGGCAGGTTTAATCTCTGAATGAAAACATATAGTCTCTCTGTCTTGAAAAACCAGAAAACAGAGTTTGGAGAAACTATAGCTTCTGAAAAGTGCAGAGAGAATCCCAGCAAGGAGAGAGCCAGAGACAGGGAACCAAAAATATTGTGTATACAAACTCTTCCCATATTTCTGACTGACATCTTAACCACACACGCAAAATCAGGTTACAGGATCACCATCCAAGGTTAAAAAATTACATGGAAATTTGAGCTGCCGCCAAAGAGGCAGAGATTTCCATTTAAGTTCAACAAAGTTAATGTCGGTTAAAACAAAAATAACTAGGCTTCTGAGGAATGTTACAGAATCCAGCATCTCTACAAGCTAATATGCACAAAGTCTGAGATACAATTTTAAGTTATTCAATATATAAACCTGTGATCCAGTTTCAAGAGAAAAGTCAACAAACTAACACTGATATGACCCAGATGTTTGATTATCAGACAAGAACTTTAAAGCAGCTATTATAACTATGTCCATTAAGGTAAAGAAAAACATGCTTATAATTAATGAAAAGACAGGAAATCCCAGCAGAGAAAAAGACTGTTAAAAATGGAAATTCTAGAACAAAAAATTATATCTTAAGTTTAAAGAAAAAAAAAACCACTGACTGGACTTATGAGCAGAATAGACCAAGGGAAGAGTTAATGGAACTGAGATTGATCAAAGAAATTGTTCGGTCTGAAAAAGAGATAAAAGACTTTTTTCATGGACTTTGGGGACTTTGGAGAATATCAAAAAATCTAATACCCTTTGTAACTGGAGAGAGAGGAAGGAAAGAATATTTGGAGATACACTGGCTGAAAAATATCACACATTTCTTGAAAGATACAAGCTTATAGAGTCAAGAAGTTCAGTGAACCCCAAACAGAATAAATAAGAAGAAAATTACTCCATGGTGGTTAAAATGTTGAGAACCAAACGTAAAGAGAAGATCTTGAAAGCTTCCAGATGAAAAACTACACATCACATAAAGGAACAATAACTAGAAATCACTGACTTCTCATCAGAAACTATAGAAGCTAGAAGGCAGTAAAACAACATCATTAAATTGTTGAAAGAAAATAAAACCTCTCAACCCAAAATTCTGTATCATCTGAAAATATCCTTCAAAAATGAAATAAAAATAAAGAGATTTTCAGATAAAAAGTAAACGAAGAGAAGTTATTATGAGAATACTTGTACTGTAAGAAATGCTAAAGGAAATTCTTCAGTCTGAAGAGAAATGATGCAATATAGAAAATCAGATCTTAAAGATGGAATGAACAGCTTCTGAAATGGTAAGTATCTAGGAAATATTTGTTAACTATTTTTCCTCTCGGTTTCCATTGTATGCATATAGATATAATACATATGACAACTATGGCTTGAAAGGCAACTGGTAGAGTGGTAAATGGATTTATATGACTGCAAGTTTTCTACATTTTACATAGGTGTGGATACTAACTTTTTTCTTTTGGCACTTAAGTAGACTAAAATAAAATTTAAAAAATAAAAATAAAATAAATTAAAATAAACAAGATTATCTTAACCACCTCAACTTAAATTCCAAATCCCGGCAAACTTTCTTTTCCAGCATGCGTGGTAGATTTACCAAGATAGCCCATATGCTTGGCCATAAAATAAGTCTCAATAAATTTAAAGGAATTACAATCATACAGAGCACGTTTTTGGACCACAGTGAGATTAAATGAGAAACCAATGGCAATAAGATATTCATTAAAATCTCAAAATATTTGGAAATTAAACACATTTCTGAATAATCGATAGAACAAAGAAGAAGCTACAAGGTAAAATGACAAATTCTAAAGTTAGTCCTTTGAAAGAAATCAACAAGAGAGATGAGCCTCTAATTAGCAAGACAGAAGAGAAACAACACAAATCAACAGGAAGAGGAATTATCACTAGAGACCCTATAGGCATTAAAAGCATAATGGGAGATTGGTTCAAGATGGCAGAGTAGAAGGACGTGCGCTCACTCCCTCTTGCGAGAGCACCAGAATTACAACTAACTGCTGAACAGTCATTGACAGGAAGACACTGGAACTGTTTTGGTGACAAAAAAGATACCCCACATCCAAAGACAAAGGAGAAACCACAGTGAGACGATAAGAGGGGCACAATCACAGTAAAATCACATCCCATAACTGCTGGGTGGGTGACTCACAAACTGGAGAACACTTATACCACAGAAGTCCTCCCACTGGAGTGAAGGTTCCGAGCCCCACGTCAGGCTTCCCAACCTGAGGGTCCGGCAACGGGAGGAGGCATTCCCAGAGAAACAGACTTTGAAGACCAGCGGGATTTGATTGCAGGACTTCAACAGGATGGGGGAAGGAGTGACTCCACTGTTGGAGGGTACACACAAAATAGTGTGCACATCAGGACCCATGGGGAAGGAGCAGTGACCCTACAGGAGACGGAACAAGACCTACCTGCTTGTGGTGGAGAGTCTCCTGCAGAGGCGGAGGGTGGCTCTGTTTCACTGTGAGGACAAGGACACTGGCAGCAGAAATTCTGGGAAGTACTCCTTGGCGTGAACCCTCCCAGATTCAGCCATTAGCCCCTCCAAAGAGCCTGCAGGCTCCAGTGCTGGGTCACCTCAGGCCAAACAACCAATAGAGACGGAACTCAGCCCCACCCATCAGCAGACAAGCAGATGAAAGTTTTACTAAGCTCTGCTCACCAGAGCAACACCCAGCTCTGCCCACCACCAGTCCCTCCCTTGAGGAAGCTTGCACAACCCTCTTAGATAGCCTCATCCACCACAAAGCAGAGAGCAGAAGCAAGAAGAGGTACAGTCCGGCAGCCTGTGGAACAAAAACCACATTCACAGAAAGGTATACAAAATGAAAAGGCCGAGGACTATGTACCAATGAAGGAACAAGATAAAACCCCAGAAAAACAACTAAATGAAGTGGAGGTAGACAACCTTCCAGAAAAAGAATTCAGAATAAGATAGTGAAGATGACCCAGGACCGCAGAAAAAGAATGGAGGCAAAGATCAAGAAGATGCAAGAAATGTTTAACAAACACCTAGAAGAATTAAAGAACAAACAGAGATGAACAATACAATAACTGAAATGAAAAATACACTAGAAGGAATCAATAGCAGAATAACTGAGGCAGAAGAACAGATAAGTGACCTGGAAGACAGAATTGGTGGAAATCACTGCCACAGAACAGAATAAAGAAAAAAGAATGAAAAGAAACGAAGACAGCCTAAGAGACCTCTGGAACAACATTAAACACACCAACATTCACATTACAGGGGCCCCAGAAGGAGAAGAGAGAGAGAAAGGACCCAAGAAAATATTTGAAGAGCTTAGAGTTGAAAACTTCCCTAACATGGGAAAGGAAATTGCCACCCAAGTCCAGGAAGCTCAGAGAGTCCCAGGCAGGATAAACCCAAGGAGAAACATGCTGAGACACGAAGTAATCAAATTGACAAAGATTAAAGACAAAGAAAAGTTATTAAAAGCAACAAGGGAAAAACGACAAATAACATACAAGGGAACTCCCATGAGGTTAACAGCTGATTTCTCAGCAGAAACTCTACAAGCCAGAAGGGCGTGGCATGATATACTTAAAGTGATGAAAGGGAAGAATGTACAAGCAGCATTATTCTGCCCAGCAGGGATATAATTCAGATTCTATGAAGAAATCAAAAGCTTTATAGACAAGCAAAAGCTAAGAGAATTCAGCACCACCAAACCAGCTCTACAACAAATGCTAAAGGAACTTCTCTAAGTGGGAAACACAAGAGAAGAAAAGGACCCACAAAAGCAAACCCAAAACAATTAAGAAAATGGTAGTAGGATATACGTATTGATAATTACCTTAAATGTGAAAGGATTAAGTGCTCCAAACAAACACAGTCATGCTGAATGGATACAAAAACAAGACCTGTATATATGCTGTCTACAAGAGAGCCACTTCAGACCTAGGGACACCTACAGACTGAAAGTGAGGAGATGGAAAAATATGTTCCATGCAAATAGAAGTCAAAAGAAAGCTGGAGTACCAATACTCATATCACATAAAATAGACTTTAAAATAATGTTACAAGAGACAAGGAAAGACACTACATAATGATCAAGGGATCAATCCAAGAAGATATAACAATTATAAATATGTATGCATCCAACATAGGAGCACCTCCATACATAAGACAAATGCTAACAGCTATAAAAGAGGAAATCGACAGTAACACAATAATAGTGGGGGACTTGGACAGATCATCCAGACAGAAAATTAATAAGGAAACACAAGCTTTAAATGACGCAGTAGAGCAGATAGATTTAATTGATATTTATAGGACATTCCACCCGAAAACAGCAGATTACACTTTCTTCTCAAGTGCACACAGAACATTCTCCAGGATAAATCACATCTTGGGTCACAAATCAAGTCTCAGTAAATTTAAGAAAATTGAAGTCACATCAAACATTTTTTCTGACCACAACGCTGTGAGATTAGAAATAAATTACGGGGGGGAAAAAAGGTAAAAAACACAAACACATGGAGGCTAAACATTACGTTACTAAATAACCAAGAGATCACTGAAGAAATCAGAGAGGAAATCAAGAAATACCTAGAGACGGGCTTCCCTGGTGGCGCAGTTGTTGAGAGTGCGCCTGCCAATGCAGGGGACACGGGTTCATGCCCCAGTCCCGGAAGATCCCACACGCCTCAGAGGGGCTGGGCACGTGAGCCATGGCCGCTGAGCCTGCGCGTCCGGAGCCAGTGCTCTGCGACAGGAGCGCCACAACAGTGAGAGGCCCACGTACCACAAAAAAAAAAAAAAAAGAAAGAAAGAAAAAAAGAAATACCTAGAGACAAATGACAATGAAAACACGACAATCCAAAACCTACGGGATGCAGCAAAAGCCATTCTAAGAGGGAAGTTTATAGCAATACAATCCTACCTCAAGAAACAAGAAAAATCTCAAATATACAATCTAACTTTACACCTAAAGGAACTAGAGAAAGAAGAACAAAACCCAAAGTTAGTAGAAAGAAAAAAATCATAAAGAGCAGAGCAGATATAAATGAAATAGAAACAAAGAAAACAATAGCAAAGATCAATAAAAGTAAAAGATGGTTCTTTGAGAAGATGAACAAAATTGATAAAACTTTAGCCAGACTCATCAAGAAAAAGAGGAAGAGGACTCAAATCAATAAAATTAGAAATGAAAAAGGAGAAGTTACAGTGGAGGCCACAGAAATACAGAGCATCATAAGAGACTACTACAGGCAATTCTATGCCAATAAAGTGGACAACCTGAAAAGAATGGACAAATTCTTAGAAAGGTATAACCTTCCAAGACTGAACCAGGAAGAAATAGAAAATGTGAACAGGCCAATCACAAGTAATGAAGTTGAAACTGTGATTAAAAATCTTTCAACAAACAAAAGTCTTGGACCAGATGGCTTCACAGGTGAATTCTATCAAACATTTAGAGAAGAACTAACACCCATCCTTCTCAAACTCTTCCAAAAAACTGCAGAGGAAGGAACACTCCCATATTCATTGTATGAGGCCACCATCACCCTGATACCAAAACCAGACAAAGATACTACAAAAAAAAGAATATTACAAACCAATATCACTGATGAATATAGATGCAAAAATCCTCAACAAAATACTACCAAACAGAATCCAACAACACATTAAAAAGATCATACCCCATGATCAGGTAGGATTTATCCCAGGGATGCAAGAATTCTTCAATATACACAAATCAATCGTGTGATACACCATATTAACAAACTGAAGAATAAAAACCATATGATCATCTCAATAGATGCAGAAAAAGCTTTTGACAAAATTCAATACCCATTTATGGTAAGAAAAACTCTCCAGAAAGTGGGCATAGAGGGAACCTACCTCAACATAATAAAGGCCATATATGACAAACCCACAGCAAACATCATTCTCAATGGTGAAAAACTGGAAGCATTTCCTCTAAGATCAGGAGCAAGGCAAGGATGTCCACTCTCGCCACTATTATTCAACATAGGTTTGGAAGTCCTAGCCACAGCAATCAGAGAAGAAAAAGAAAAAAGAAGAATACAAATTGGAAAACAAGAAGTAAAACTGTCACTGTTTGCAGATGACATGATACTGTACATAGATTATCCTAAAGATGCCACCAGAAAACTTCTAGAGCTAATCAATGAATTTGGTAACGTTGCAGGATACAAAATTAATGCACAGAAATCTCTTGCATTCCTATCCACTAACAATGAAAGATCACAAAGAGAAATTAAGGAAACAATCCTATTCACCATTGCAACAAAAAGAACAAAATACCTAGGAATAAACCTACCTAAGGAGACAAACGACCTGTACTCAGAAAACTATAAGACACTGATGAAATAAATCAAAGATGACACAAAGAGATGGAGAGATATACCATGTTCTTGGATTGGAAGTCTCAATATTGTGAAAATGACTATACTACCGAAAGCAATCCACAGATTCAATGCATGCCTATCAAATTACCAATGGCATTTTTTACAGAAGTAGAACAAAAAAATCCTAAAATTTGTATGGAGACGCAAAAAGTCCCTAATAGCCAAAGCAATCTTGAGGGGATAAAAATGGAGCTGGAAGAATCAGACTCCCTGACTTCAGACTATACTACAAAGCTACAGTAATCACGACAGTATGGTACTGGTGCAAAAACAGAAATATAGATCCATGGAACTGGAGAGAAAGCCCAGAGATAAACCCACACACCTATGGTCAACTAATCTATGACAAAGGAGGCAAGGATACACAATGGAGAAAAGACAGTCTCTTCAATAAGTGGTGCTGGGGAAACTGGACAGCTACATGTAAAAGAATGAAATTTGAACACTCCCTGACACCATACACAAAAATAAACTCAAAATGGATTAAAGACCTAAATATAAGACCAGACATTATAAAACTCTTAGAGGAAAAATAGGAAGAACACTCTTTGACATATCACATATCACAGCAAGATCTTTTTTGACCCACCTCCTAGAATAATGAAAATAAAAACAAAAATAAACAAGTGGGACCTAATGAAACATAAAAGCTTTTGCACAGCAAAGGAAACTATAAACAAGACAAAAAGGCAACCCTCAGAATGGGAGAAAATATTGGCTAATGAATCAATGGACAGAGGATTAATCTCCAAAATATATAAACAGCTCATGCAGCTCAATATTAAAAAAACAAACAACCCAATCCAAAAATGGGCAGAAGACCTAAATAGCCATTTCTCCAAAGAAGACATACAGTTGGCCAGGAGGCACGTGAAAAGCTGCTCAACATCACTAATTATTAGAGACCTACAGATCAAAACTACAATGAGTATCACCTCTCACCAGATAGAATGGGCATCATCAGAAAATCTACAAACAACAAATGCTGGAGAGGGTGTGGAGAAAAGGGAACCCTCTTGCTCTGTTGGTGGGAATGTAAATTGATACAGCCACTATGGAGAACAGTATGGAGGTTCCTTAAGAAACTAAAAATAGAATTATCATATGACCCAGCAGTCCCACTACTGGGAATATACCCAGAGAAAACCATAATTCAAAAGACACATGCAGCCCAATGTTCATTGCAGCGCTATTTACAGTAGCTAGGTCATGGAAGCAACCTAAATGCCCGTTGACAGACAAATGGATAAAGAAGATGTGGTACATATATATAATGGAATATTACTCAGCCATAAAAGGAATGAAATTGGGTCATTTGTAGAGACGTGGATGGACCTAGAGACTGTCATACAGAGTGAAGTAAGTCAGAAAGAGAAAAACAAATATCGTATATTAACGTATATATGTGGAATCTAGAAAAATGGTACAGATCAACCAGTTTGCAAGGCAGAAATAGAGACACAGATGTAGAGAACAAACATATGGGCACCAAAGGGGGAAAGTAAGGGGGAGGTGGTGGTGGGATGAATTGGGAGATTGGGATTGACATATATACACTAATATGTATAAAATAGATAACTAATAAGAACCTGCCATATAAAAATAAATAAATAAATTCAAGAATAAAAAAAGCATAATGAAAGAATATTATGAGCAAATTTTTTCCTGAAAAATCAAAAAACTAAGAAGAAATGGACCTTGAAAAATACAACAAATCAAAACTGACATAAAATGAAGCAGAAAATCCGAATCATTTTATCTATTAAAGACATTTAATTTGTTATCAAAACCCTTTCTACCCAAGTAGCTCTGGGCTCAGATGGTTTCACTGATGAATTTTGTCCAAGATTGGAAATAATAGCACCAATCTTACACAAACCCTTTCAGAAAATAGAGGAAGAGGTTCACACTTTGCAACTCTTATGAGCCTCTAGCATGACTCTAACATCAAAACAAAAGTTAAAGCAGAGGCAAATTACTATATATTACGCTAATCAAATCCAACAATACATAAAACAGATTCTACCGCATGACCGTGGCAGGTTCATTCCAGGAACGGAAGATTGTTTCAACAATCAAAACTCTGTGAGTAGAATTCAACTCATTTCAACACAAAGGATCATCTCTCTAGATGGAGAAAAATGTATTTGACATAATTCAGGATCCATTCATGATACAAAGTTTCAAGAAAATAAGAGATGATCCTTTATGTTGGAATTTCTGTCTAGGAGAAACCCATTAGCTCAAGAGCCTGCTGGCACCAAACTCAAAATTTTGCACATCTAATTACTTTTAAAATAGTCCAAACAAGCATATTCCTAGCTATTTAAACCCTGCCTGCTTTGCATACCCCCATGAAACCTCACTCAACAGCTGTTCCCTACCTATTGATAAGATAGGGCCTTGCAATTATTAGGTCCCAAGCAGCTGCTGCCCTTTGGCGGTCTCCCACCCGGAGACTCCCTCCCTGCCTTGTTGCTGAGTGACTCCACCTAGACACATAAGCCCTCTCTCCAACCTTCCTCTCCCCAGCCGGTCCCTTGCCTGCTTTCGGGACGTGGTCCTCCCTGTAAGCCTTTGAAAGCCCTCATGGTGTGAGGGACTTTCTCTCGTTCAACCCTATCCAAGTGTCACCCACTTGGATAGCTTGTTGTGGTGTGTTACTGCCTCCCCTGAGGATTTCTTTTTTCTTGATCAGTCCCCAGATCCCTCAAACCCTGTACAGACATCTACCAAAAAAACAAAAAAACAAAACCCAAAAAACAAAAAACTGCAGCTACCATCACACTTAATGGTGAAAGAATGAATGCTTTCCCCTATAACTGGGAACAAGGGAAGGATCCTCATCCCACCACTTGCATTAAACATTGTGCTGAAGTTCCTAGTCAGTGAAATAGGCCAGAAAAAGAAATAAAAAAGAAATAAATAAAAGAAAAGAAAAGAAATAAAAGAAATAAATAGAATAAAAGAAATAAAAGTCATGACGATCAGTAAATAAGTTAAAAAAAACTATTCTTAAAATTCTATTTAAAATAGTGTCCAGAACCACAAAGTACTTAATATAATAAATTTAACCAAAAAAATAACAACCTCTATGTTGTAAACTATAAAACATTCCTTAGAGAAATTAAAGAAGACCAAAATAAATAGATATACCATGTTTATAGATTGGAAAAATCAAGATTATTAAGATGTGAATTGTCCTCAAATTTACCTATAGATTCAATGTAATTGCACACATAATTCCAGCTGGTCTTTTGATAGAAACTGAGAATCTGATTCTAAAAATGGACTTGGAAATGTAAAAGAACTAGAATTTCCAAAGCATTCTTGACAAGGGACAATGTTGAGTGATTTAAACTACCTGATTTCGAGGCTTAGTCTAAAGCTACAGTAAACAATAATGTGGTGCTGGTGAAAGAATAGCCATATGGCCAACTGATTTTCAACAAAACTGGCAAGGCAATTGAATGAGAAAAGAAATTATTCTCAGCAAATGATACTGGAAATAGTGGATAAGCATATGGAAAAAAAGTGAACAGCAACCTTTCCATCATACCATAAATAAAAATTAACTTGAAAGGGATCATAGACCTAAATGTAAATTCTAAGACTAAAAAACAGCCAGAACATAAGATAAAATCTTTGTGACCATGAGAGGAGGCCAATATTTCTTTGCCAGGGCAAGGTCACAAAAGCAATAAACATAAAAGAAAAAATTAATAGATTAATTTTCATCAAAATTTAAAACTTCTGCTCAATACCAAGAAGGAAATGAATAAATGTGCCACAGATTAGAAGAAACTATTTGCAAAACATATTATCTGATAGAGAACTGGTATTTAGGATATCAAAGTAACTCTTACAACTCAATAATAAAAGAGCAGAGACCACCCAAATTTTTTTAAGGTTAAGATTTTATTGTGTACTTCACAAAAGGAGATATATGATTGGCCATAAGTGTGTGAAAAACTGCTCAACATCATTAGTCATCAGGGAAACCCTGATGGTCTTTTTTCTTGTGTCACCTTGGCTAGGATACAGTCCCCAGTTATTCAATCCAACACTAATCCAGGTGTTGCAATGAAGATTTTGGGTTTGGTTTTGTTTTTAATATTTTGAAAATATTGGGATGTGGGATCTTAGTTCCCTGACCAGTTCTCTAATTTCTTTTCTCATTCAATTGCCTTGACCAGGGTGCTGGGATCGAATCCCGAGCCCCCTGCAGTGGAAACCTGCAGTGGAAGCATGGAGTCTTAACCACCAGACTGCCAGGGAAGTCCCTGAAGGTATTTTGTAGATATGATTAAAGTCCATAACCAGTTTTCCATAAGAGAGATTATCCCAGATAATCTGGGTGTGTCCGATTCAATCAGTTGAAGGCCTTGAGAGCAGAACTGAAGCTTCCTCGATGAAGGAGAAATTCTTCCTGTGGACACAGCAGCTTCAGCCAGTGCCCAAGGGTTCCAGCTTGCCCTTCCTGGCAGCCTGCCCTTTGTGTGCCACTTTGGCTGGACCAGAGACATTAGAGGTGAGTACTGGGCAGGGTGTTGTCTGGCAACACTTCAGCAGACCCTGGAGGAAACAACTGACTCCATCTGAAGGATGCTGTACTGTGATCTTTAGATCTATAAGAACTAAGGCAGAAATAACACATATCCTGCTACATTCTAGGGCTGCTTCTCTCTTGTGGGTTTCCTGGGACAGTGGGCTCACCATCTTCCAAAAGACGGACCACGCAGGGATATTCAGGGTTCCAGGAATATTCTGGGGCTAAATGGCCAACCTCAGACTCTTGCTTATATCCTATTTCCAACCCCCAGCATCCAAAAGACGATGGTGTCTAATGGGGAGGCCTTTTTCTCTTTTTCTTTCTTTCTTTCTTTCTTTCCTTTCTTTCTGTCCTTCTCATTCTTTCTTTTTCTTTCCTCTTTCTTTCTTTCTTTCTTTCTTTCTTTCTTTCTTTCTTCTTTCTCTTTCTTTCTTTCTTTCTTTTCTTTTCTTTTTTGTGTTGGGTCTTAGTTGAGGCACACGGGATCTTTCACTGCAGTGTGCAGACTCTTCGTTGCAGCTCGCAGGCCTCTCTCTAGTTGCAGTGTGTGGGCTCTCTAGTTGCAGCTCACAGGCTTAGTTGCCCTGTGGCACGTGGGATCTTAGTTCCCCAACCAGGGATCAAACCCGCGTTCCCTGCATTGGACGGCAGATTCTTAACTACTGGACCACCAGGGAAGTCCTGGGAGGTCTTTTTCCTTTACTTTCCCAAGGGCTAGGATTTGGAGGTTGGTGGTCTGGGGACTTTTAGTTCCGGGATTGCTCTGGGAGGTTAATTGAATAATACTCTCTCCTCCTCCTTTTTCACATCTCCTCTCTTTGTTAATATATTTAACCTACACCTTGCGTCCAGCAGAGGAACACCTCCTTTGCTGTTTTGCTGTGGCTGAGATCCGGAGAAACACATCAAGTTCTGCCAGTTTGCCAGCTACTAGGTATAATTATCTAAACCAAAAAGGAAAATGCCCTCATCTCACAGCTGATTGCTCCCTGGGCAATGATCTATTTACTTTCCCTATGAATTACCTGTATGCATGTTTGAATTATTCTAGACACCTCTGGGGAGGCCTCTGGGGTTTCTGCTCACTCCCCATGACATCCCCTTGAGTGTCCAGGCAAGGTGGCATTTAACCAGGAGCCTGCATCAGGCAGGCCTTCTCTGAACCCTGCAGGAGTGTGCTTGCTTGTGATGCAAAGGCTGGGATGACTCAACCTCCTTGAGATGGCCCTTTTCACTTACAAGCAACTCTGCCATCATTTGGATTTACGCTCTGATTGCTGGAGAGTATCATGAGGTTTCAAACCTCTCTCTCCGGGATTTTTTGGAGGCACAACCTAACAACCCTACCTATGTTACCAGGAACCTTCATTCGTGTTCCTCTGCTTCCAGAACATATTTGAATATAAACGATTCACCTCCTGCCAGGAATACAAAATTATATTCCTTATATGTGAGTCTTCCCACTACTCCACCCTCTCCTGTAGAACAAAGTAGAAACTGTTCAAGGTAGGAATTACACCCTACAGTGGAGACTTGCAACTTTAATATGCCTACAGATTGCCCTGTTGAAAATGCTCCACTCCCAGATGTTCGAAGGCAGAGGGCCTGGCATTGTGTATTTTGAACAAGCTCCTGGGCAGGATCTCAGCAAATCACACATAGGGAACAAGTACCTGAGCAGGTGATTGGAGAAGAGATGCTCCAGCCCTTTATACTTCTTCCTCCCAGGTCTGGGCCCCTAACACCCTCCATCCAGGGCCAAGGAGAGCTTGATGGTTTCCAAGACCCAGAGCCAGTTCACTTCTTGACTGTTAGGCTTGTGGTCCCTACAGAAGGTCCTCTGGGCACCTAGAGGGAACACCATGCCTGCCTCACAGGCTCTCGTGGGGATGAAGTGGATAACAACTTAGAACAGGGTGTGGCACACAGTGAGAACTCAGTAAATCTTAGTTGTTCTATAATCATTACCATTGCTACTAGCATCAATAACACTCCCACTGAGAGATGGCAGGGGGCCTCCTAAATCCCTCCACCGCCGTACCTTGTGAGGAAGAGATCACCACTCAGAGCAGCCAAGATCCATGAAGGACAAATTATAACCATGAGCTCAGCATCAGCACCAAACTCCTTTCACCTAATCTTCCTCTCACTGGGAGACTTTCTGGGGATTTCATCCTCTGCAGCCCATCCGACAGAGAACTGTCCTCCACTGAGAAGTTACCAGCCCATCATCCTTCTGCATGAGTTTCCTTCCTTTGTGCCACTGTAATCCCCAAATACATCTCTGTCATTCCAGACATGCACGGTGGTCTCACTCTCTTCTAGCTCCCTCCTTCCAGGCATCGAGTGGCTGGTGGGGGAACCTCACCAAGCACCCCTTTGAGACAAAGTGCTAAGAATCTCCCCCAAGACACCAATGACCGTATTGAGCTTTAGCACACTTCCTGGTGTTCCCAAAACAGTCCTTCAGAAGCAAGTCAACCTTTGTTCCAGGGGGAGAAGGGCTGTGTCGTACATGACCTTGAGGCTTTGCCCCTTTTGTGAAAAAGGGTAGGAAGTCTTTTTCAATGTGGCAAGGTGAGCCAAGCACATAGTAAGTACTCAATACATTTTTGTGAAGTGGATGGACCTTTAGGCAGCCTTGCTCCTGGGCTCCAAAAGTCCCTCACAGGGGTATGTAGAGAAATAACTCACTCTGGGCCTCAGCAGTAGCCAGCATGGACTGGCTGGTGCCTCCCCAGCAACCCCAGGGGCATGGGGATGGGACGGGATCTCTACATTACCCAGAGTCTGCAGGAAGGCCCACCCTGTCCTTTCTGATTTGGCCTCCCATAAAGAGGCACATGGAGTATGGCCTGGCCATACCTGTCCCCTTACACCAGCTGTTTGGTCCCTATGTGATGGTATTTTGCATTTGTATGTCCAATGTCCTCTGGCTAATGTAACAGGTGAGCCAGATGCTACAGTCAGGAATAAAATGGGTCTGGCCCAGGAATACTTTGTGCCAGTTTGCCCACTACTAGGTATGATTATCTAAACCAAAAAGGAAGATGCCCTCATCTCACAGCTGATTGCTGTTTGCGGGCAACCAATTAGGTAGCACGGGGGCTGCCAACCTCATCAGTGATGGGGAGATGAGCGTTACTGAGTCCTCAGTAGCTAACCCATCTGAAAGCTGGCCATTCAAGATAAGGTCACAGTGACCTCAGCTTGCTTCTCCTGAGACAAGCTGGCACCTGGGACCTGGGACCCTTTGCTGCAGTGCTTGCACCTGGACAAACGTCTCCTCCAGCAACAGAATACAAAGAAACGATAAGGGACTAAAATTAACTGCACCCATGCGCAGTTGGGGCAAAATATGAACAATAAGATACAAAAAGGCCAAAATCCAACTGCCGCTTCTGTGGAGCTGGGAGCAAAAGCAGGGTCCTGCGCGTGATCCCTGCGCACGGCATCACCAAGGGGGTGGTCAGACCACCTAAGCCCCCCCGCTGGCCCCCACAGATCCACCCCTCCCCCCGCCCCCAGGGAGCGAGCAAGGGCACCTGTTACTTGTTTTCACTCCCTCATGCTACAGCACGAGTCCCAGTAAAGCCTTGCCTGAATTCCTTGTCTGGCCTTTTATCCATTTCTATTGATTAAAGAGTCCAAGCACCCAGGTAGGTAACCCTCCCGCCCTGTTAACCTTCACAGTGACTCTGCAGGGGGATTGGATGGACTGAGAATGTCACAGACACGCCAACAACAATGTGGCCTGCGGGTTCACACCCCTCTGCCTGGGTGTCTGTTGGGAGAATTCTGAGTCCCAGAAGGACCTGGGGGCCCAGTTTCCTGGTGTGACAGAGACCCCAGGAACCCAGCTTAAATGTGAGCTAAAGAACCTGCCACTGTGTCAGCCTAGTTCTATGGTAGTGGACACCTCTCCTGTGCCTCAGTTTCCCCCTTTGTTGTTATGAAAAGTAAATGAATTGATTCACAAGTGCTTTGCCTTGTGTGGCTCAGAGTATGTGCGGTGAAGGTGTTAACTATTATTACAAGCAGGGCACATGTTTTCTCAGCATCTCTCTCTAAATAACAAGCAGGTTTATAAAGTATCTTCCACGAAAAGGGCAAGCTTTAGCTCTCCCAAAGCACAAAGCCGTCAGTTTGTTTGATCCGCAAAATTCTGTGCTTTCTTCTTAATAGGCTGAAGGCATAGCAGGGGACATGAGGGGCAGGAGGTCTGGCTGGAAAGAGAGCCAGAACCTGCTGACAGAAGTTGGTCATTGGTGAGCTGCAAAACAAACTCCCCATTTAAACTTGAGCTAGGGAATTCCCTGGTGGTCCAGTGGTTAGGGCTCCATGCTTCCACTGCAGGGGGCCTGGGTTCGATCCTTGGTTTGAGAATTAAGATCCCGCCTGCTGCATGGCCTGGCAAAAAAAAAAACAAAACAAAAACAAAACAAAACAAAAAACCAACTTGAGCTAATTACTCCCCACTCTGGGCCTAGCTTTCTTATCTGCACAATGGGCAGTTTTGAGGACTGGGGGTCAGGTAGGTGGGAGGAGGTCTCCTGCATCCAATGATCCCTAAAGAACCTCCCATATTTGCCTCCTACAATCTCCTTCCCCACTCTCCTTACGTAACCAAAACAAGCATTTGTGGTAACCGTGGGACCCATGCAACACACGGAAGATGTGAGTGCTCACGGGGCAGGAGAAAATGGTGGAGATACCGTCATCCCCAAACGGTAGGGGGAAGCCAGAGTGGGGCGGGGTTGGAACAGAGAAGAGAAGTGAAAAGGAGGGAGAGAAAGGAGAAAGAAAGATTGAAAGAAAAATAATGGAAGGAAGGAGGGAGAGAGGGGCAGAAGAAAAAAGATAAATTCCTTTATCTAGCCACTTGGTAAGAAATCAGAATTTTATAGAGAAGACAAATTCAAAAGCCACACTTCACAAAGAGTCAAATGGAAATGTAAAATACCCTTGTCTCTTCTAAAAGATATTATTCACTGCTCTGTGCCACGGCCAATGTGTACTGTGTCCACTGACAGATAAGCAGGATACATTTGCATAATTTAAATGTCACCCTGATCTTGTGAATAATAAACTGTGTGAAGTCATTCCAGAGGGTCTGAATCACTTCCCCTGGAATCATTTACTTCATCAGCTCAGCCTCCACTTGAGGGTTTGTAATTCTAGGTGCTTGTGACTTCTTGTTGAGCTGTTCATTACTCTAATAGGGTCAAAACAAACCACGTTCGTCCCTGTTCCCCCAGGAATTTTAACGTCCAGCATTGAAACAGGCAAGATAATAAACATCTGTAGGATGAGAAATAAATCAGGTGGTTATTGACATGTAGGGGAAATGAGGACCTCCTTCCAGAGAAGCATTCACTGGAATTTGAGCATTTTGACATATATCATCCCCATTATCTATGTGATAGGGAAAAACTCCTCCCCCTAGTTGCATTCCTGGAGCTTGGTACCCAAAGCTAGGATTCACACACTTAGCACGTATTTATTGAGTTGCTACTATGTGCCAGACTTTATTCTTGGCACTGGGATATGTAGTGATAAACAAAGGAGATAAAAATCCCTGTCCTCATGGTGCTTACAGACTATGAGGGTGATAGAAAATAAACGATATATGTAGTATGTCGGAGAAAAGTGTGATGGAGAAAAATAAAGCAGGAAAGGGAGATCGGGAGTGTGGGTGGGAAGGAATGGGGTCTTGATGTTTTGAATAGGGTATTCAGGAAATGCCTTCCTGAGAAATTATATATGAGCAAAGACATGAAGGAAATGAGAGGGGGAGCCACATGGATGACTGTGCCAGACAGAGGGAGGAGCAGGTGCAAAGGCCCTGAGGCAGAAACGTGCCTAGCTGTTTGACAAAGCTGATGAGGGGCAAGGGTGGAAGCAGTGGGACCTGTTAGGAGGCAGCTGCTGTTATCCAGGCCAGACATGACACAAAGGATAACACTGGAGGTGATGAGAAGTCCTCAAGTCTAGATTTTTTCTGAAGGTAGAACAGGTGAAATTTGCTCCTGGAGTGGATGTGGGTTAAAAAAGAAACAGAGGAATCAGAGATGTTTCTAAAGTTTTAGTCCTGAGCTCCGAAGGTTGACATGGCCATAACAAGAACATATTCAGTAACGCAATTCAAATCAGAGCATGATAACACTCCCAGGAAGTGAGTTGTGGAAGAGGGAAAAGCTGGGACCAGACTCTGGAGGATGAATTCCTACCCTTCCTCACCCATAGGCACGAAACATATCCCATTCTCATCCCACTCTACTCCCATTTTAGTGGTTACTGATTTTTAAAAAATATTTAATACAATTTTTAAATGCATAATTTATATATAATAAAATGCATAGACTTTTAAAATTTTTATTTTATTGGGTGCTTTGGGTCTTCATTGCTGTGCACGGGCTTCCTCTAGTTGCGGTGAGCGGGGACTACTCTTCATTGCGGTGCGCGGGCTTCTCATTCCAGTGGCTTCTCTTGTTGTGGAGCACAGCCTCTAGGCACGTGGGCTTCAGTAGTTGTGGCACGCAGGCTCAGTAGTTGTGGCTCGCGGTCTCTAGAGCACAGGCTCAGTAGTTGTGGCGCACGGGCTTATTTGCTCTGCGGCATGTGGGATCTTCCTGGACCAGGGCTCGAACCCGTGTCCCCTGTGTTGGCAGGTGGATTCTTAACCACTGCACCATGAGGGAAGCCCAAATGCATGGATCTTAAGTGCTCAGTTCAATGAGTTTTGACAACTGTAAACACCCGTGACAACAACACCCCAAACCAGATATAGAATATTTCCATCACCCCAGAAAGGTCCTTCACACTCAGCTGCAGTCACCTCCACCCTGACCCCCAGGGAACTAATGTTCTGATTTCTCTGTACCATGGATCAGTCCAGCCCATTCTAGGACTTCATGTAAATAGAATCGTACTGTGTGTTCTCTCGTGTCTGAATTCTTTTCCTCAGCATAAAGCTTCTGAGAATCATCACCACTGTTGCCTCAGTGGTCTTTCCTTCTCCTTGCTGAGTAGTGTTTCATGTTTGAATAAATCACAATCTGTTTATCCCTGCATCTATTGATGGACATTCGGGCTATTTCCAATTTGGGGCTATTATAAACAAAGCTGCTATGAACCTTTGTGTACAAACCATTTTGAAGATGTTTGTTTTAATTTCTCTTGATAAAATATCTGAGTGGAAATGCAGTGTTGTGAAGTAAGTGCACAGTTAACTTCCTAAGAAAGTGCCAAATAGTTTTCCAAAGTGGTTGCTTTTTACTTTCCCGTGAACTATGTGTGTGTTGCTCCATATTCTCTCCAAATCTGCTGTCATTCTTTTTAACATTAGTCATTGTAGTGGTAGTATTTGAGTAGTAGTATTTCATTGTGGTTTTTATTTACATTTCTAATTTGTAATTTGATTACTAATGACATTGAGTACTTTTCATTTGTATATTTGTTATCCATATATATTCTTTGGTGAAATGTCTGTTCAAATATTTTTCCCATTTTTTAATTGGGTTGTCTTTTTATTATTGATTTATAGAAATGGCTATATACTTTGGAAATGAGTCTTTTGTCAGATATATGTATTGTGAATATTTTATGTCTATATACTTCCTTTTTAAATATTTATTTTGAAATAATTTAAGACTTACAGAAAAGCTGCAAAATAGTCCCCCAAATTTCCATATATCCTTCACCCAGGACCCATAAATGTTAACGTTTTACCAATCACCATGTCGACTTTATCAGTCTCCCCACCCCACATGCGTGCGCGCGCGCACACACACACACACACACACACACACACTAATTTTTTTTCTGAACCATTTGACACTAAGTGACAGAGATTATGCTTCTTTATCTCATACTTCAATGAGTGTTATCTAAAAACAAGGACATCCTCTTACTTAACCACAGTACAGTTATCAAAATCAGTAAATTAACAGTGACACACACTATTATCTAATCTATAGATCTTGTTCAAAATTCATCAGTTGTCTCATGATGTCCTTGATAGGAAAATAAAACAATTGCTAGAGTCAAGGATCCAAACCAAAATCATGTTGCCCTTAGTTGTCATTTAACTTTAGTCTTCTTTAATCTGGAACAGTCCCTCTGACAGGCAGACAGACTGCTTGTCTGTCCATCTGTCTGCCTGTCAGTCTGTATGTTATTGAGTTATTGTCTTTCATGACCTGGACAGTTTTGAAGAGTACGTACCATTTAATTTGTAGACTATCATCTTCATTTTCCTAATGGTATCTTTTTTTTTTTTTTTTTTTTTTTTTTTTGCGGTGCGCGGGCCTCTCACTGCTGTGGCCTCTCCCGTTGCGGACCAATAAGCTCCGGACGCGCAGGCTCAGCGGCCATGGCTCACGGGCCCAGCCGCTCCGCGGCATGTGGGATCTTCCCGGACCGGGGCACGAACCCGCGTCCCCTGCATCGGCAGGCGGACTCTCAACCACTGCGCCACCAGGGAAGCCCCCTAATGGTGTCTTTTGATGAGAAGAAACTTTTGTTTTGATGAAGTACAATTTATTGGGGGTTTTTTTATGGTTAGTGACTTTTGGTCTTGTCTAAGAAAACTTTGCCTACCCCCAAATCATGAAAATATTCTGGTTTTTTGTTTCTATGAATTTTGGTTGCAGCTTTTATATTTAGGCCTATCTATGATCCATTTCAAATTAAATTTCCTGTGTGGAGTGAGATAGGAGTTGAGATTTGGTTTTATTCATACATATCCTAGTTGTTTCACCACCATTTCTTAAAAATGAATTTCCTTTCCCCACTGAATTGCCTTGGCACCTTTATCAAAATTCAATTGACCATATATACATGGGGTTTTACTGGAGTTTCTATTTTGTTCCACTAGCCTGTTGTCAGGCCAGTACCACACTGTTTTAACTCCTGTAGCTTTACAGTCTTGAGATCAAGTGGCATAAATCCTACAACTTTGTTCTTTTTTTTCAAGATGATTTTATCTAATCTAGATCCTTTGCATTTCCATAAAATTTTAGAATCCAATTTCTTTAAATAAAAAACAAAAAAGCCTGTTGGGGTTTTGATTGGGACTGCATGAAATATATAGATTAATTTGGGGGGAAATCTTTAAATGATTGAGATTTCATAAACATATACCATGACATGATATATATTTACTTTTATTTAGGTCTTCTTTAATTTTTCTTAGCAACGTTTTACAAGTCTTGCACATAGCCTTAGATTTATTCTTAAGTTAAGTATGTCTATGATGCTACTGTAAATGGTATTTTTAAAATTTCGTTTTCTGTTGTTTGTTGCTAGAATATATAGAAGTACAATTGAGTTTGTATATTAACTTTGTATTCTGCAATCTTATTAAATTCACTTATTAGTTCTAATATTTTTATAGATTAAATAGGTTTTTCTACATACACAGTCATGCTTTCTTTGAGTAATGACAGTTATGTTCTCATCTTCATGCCACTTGTTTATTTTCTTTTTTTCTGTATTGTACTGGCTAGGACTTTCAGTACAGAGGTGAATAGAACGGCTGAAATTGAACATTCTTGCCTTGTTCCTGATCTCTGTCTTCAAATTAAGCATGATGTTAACTGTCAGCTGTTCTAAGATGACTTTTATCAACTTGAGGAAGTTCCTTTCTATTCCTAATTTGCTGAGAGTTGAGAGTTTTTCCTGGTTTTTCGTTTTTGTGGGGTTTTTTTTTTTAACATGAATGAGTGTTGAGTTTTGTGACAGAGACCATCTGGCCCGAAAGCCTAGAATATTTGCTATGCAGCCCCTTAAAAAAAGTTTCTGACCCCTTCTCTAGAGAAAAATATAAAAGACACCCTGGTTCATAGCACATTTATCAATTTGGATCTAATCAAGAGACAGAAACCACACAATAATTTAAACAGGATAAGGTTAATATAAAGACCATTCGGGCTTCCCTCGTGGCGCAGTGGTTGAGAGTCCGCCTGCCGATGCAGGGGACACGGGTTCGTGCCCCTGTCCGGGAAAATCCCACATGACACGGAGCGGCTGGGCCCGTGAGCCATGGCCGCTGAGCCTGCACGTCTGGAGCCTGTGCTCTGCAATGGGAGAGGCCACAACAGTGAGAGGCCCTCATACCGCAAAAAAAAAAAAAAAAAAAAAAAAAGACCATTAAACTACGATAAAAGGGTAACCGTTACGATGTAAGAGAATCTGCCTGACACCCAGGGCTGAAAGGGAGTAACCAAGGAAGGACAAACTTGGAATGGGACCCCCCACACCGAGGCTAGCATTTAGACTTTTTTGGATCTGACATAATTGCAGCCCAGTAGATGGCAGAGAAGTTCACTGGTTTGCACAGGCCTGAGCTGATCTGCAGTTGCTGGACCAGCAAGAAGCAATGCACAGAATGCAGGTGGGGTAAGCCACAACCAGAGGCTGGCCACACCAGTGTGCAAAGACAGCAGGGGCACCAGTGTAAGATGGAGATCTGGAGCTGTGGTGCTTGTGTCAGAAGGGTTATGGCGCCAAAAGTCCCAGGAGACAAACCTGGGGGGTGGGGCATAGGGAAGCAGATGGAGTTGCAGCACCAGTGCAGGCAGGATGGGCTGCAGCATTCGGTGTCCATGCTGAGAGAGCTGCAGGAAGGCGACCACCAGCTCAGGCTGAGGCTGAGACATCATCAAAGGACTGTGTGTTCTAGGCATATGGGGGGCGGGGGGAAAGCACCACTGGTCACTCTCACATCCTCATTGCTGACTGATGGTGCAGCCTCCAGAAGCAGCAGAAGAGTCCCTTCCTGCTTCCTCTACTGAGAAAGCTTAACATCTTGCACTCTGTACAAAACAAATGCTTAAAGTCATACCGGGGAGCAGGTAATACTGGGGAGCTAAAAGGTAATGACTTGATAACTGACATAGTGTGGTTGAAGAATGGGGTATACTGGGCAATCAAGTATTTGACCCACCCAATATCCTATTAGAGCATCTTGGAATAAAAGTGAAAACTAGGTGCTTTTTTTTTTTAACAGATGAAGAACCCGAGTCCCACATTAAATTAATTGCTCAAATTTACAGAGATTTTAAGTAAAATTCTAGACTTTATGTCAAAATAAATCCAATTGTATTACAGAGTTAATATTAAGAATAAAAACATGTAAAATCATCAAAAAAAAAAAGAGTAGACATCATACGTGTAGTGGAATTTTGCTTCTAGGCCTTCAACGAATTGAATGAATCTCAGTGGGAAATGTTTGCAAGTCTGTAGAATAAATATTATCATAGCTCAAACAAAAAGACAAACCAGCTGGGGAAAATATTTTCATCAAATAAACCAGAGAGAATCTCTCCCAGTATTGCACAAAACCTCAGGAAAATTGAAAGGAAAAACATCAACTTTTTTTTTTTTTTTTTGCGGTACGCGGGCCTCTCACTGCTGTGGCCTCTCCCGTTGCGGAGCACAGGCTCTGGACGCGCAGGCTCAGCGGCCATGGCTCACGGGCCCAGCCGCTCCGCGGCATGTGGGATCTTCCCGGACCGGGGCACGAGCCCGTGTCCTCTGCATCGGCAGGCAGACTCTCAACCACTGCGCCACCAGGGAAGCCCCCAAAACGTCAACTCTAATGTAAAGTTGGACATGAACAGATGATTCACCAAGAGGAAGCACAAGTAACAGACATGAGAAAATGTTCAATTTTACTACCTCTTATTGAGATGCAACTTAAAACTATAGTGGGGTACAGTTTAGCATGAAATGTGAAAAATAACATAGAATGCTGGTGGAAAAAAACGGTGGAATTGGCAAATGTTTGATGGCAATAGAAATTGCTAAAACTTCTCTTGAATTCAGATGTTTATATATCTGGAGTAATCTTACTTCTGGGAACCAAAGGAAATAATAATTCTACCTTATAACCTAAAATAATAACAAAAAATAGGAAAAGGCTCTATGCATGTGTTTTTGGCAGTCATTTAAAGGATTGAAAAATAGGAAATAATTTAAATGTACATAAAACGTTCAATAATTGTGTAAATCATTCTATTGATTATATAATTCATTTGACCATGATCATGGCCAGTGATAAAAGATTTGGCCATGACTAAAAAGCATTGGAAACTAATGCAGCAAGATAGGCTATTTCTCAAGATAATTAAAAGCAGAATAACAAAATTGTATTTACATGTTATTATGACTGTGAAAGAGAATATGTGTATATGAAGAAAATCTAGAACATAACATAAAATGTTATGTTCTCACCTCTTTTCTATGTGATCTATTTCTATTAAGTCAGCTTTATTTCCCCTTAACTTTTTGCCAGTTTTGTGGAGACACATCATCCTGAGGCTTAGCGTCACATTGAATGAGGTCTGCTAATGGTCTGTATTTTCAGCCCATTGCTGAAAGCGCTCAAGATTATTTTGGATCCCGATTTACACCCCTTGTTTGCCATATTTCCTGAGTGCATGTTAGCCATACATTCTACCTATATTAAAATGTCCAGGAACACTCCATATGTTTACCCCAGGCCCTGATGAGAATGTGGTCCTGAGTAGTACTGAGCTCCAGGGTACATCACATCTATTAATGAGCACCTGTGATGACATTCATGCTACCATCCACTAGAACAGCCTTGCATCCAGTACCCATTTGCCAGCTTTAACAATTAGCAGAGGTCATTGTCCTCTTTTGCGGGTGGAAAATGAAGGCTTTAGGCTTAGAGGAAAGCTCGTGTGATGTTCCCAGGCCAGGGCCAGGTTCGGTTGTAATGGGGGTCGTTTGCCCTCAGTGTCCAGTGTCTGTCACCTGGGCCCTTGACCCCTCTGATACCACCCACCCCCCTGCCATGGCATCCATGCCATCCCACCCTCACTGGTCTCTAGCATCATCAGATGCTCTCCTCAGTCTTATCAGAACTTTTTATTTGATTCTTTATCCACACTCTATCACCTGGAGCTATCTGCATTTTAACAGGGATCAAAGTTTGAAAATAGAGGGATGAAATTCTGAGGGTGGAATTGCAGGCACTGGTGGTCAGAGAGAGGAGATGGGGGCCTTTTTGGCAGCCCCTACCTGTCCACTGCCTGCAAGGCTGGCCTGAAGGGGGTGTCTCCTGGGACAAGGTAGATGAGACCCTACAGCACCACTGTCCTCCTCAGGCTTTTAATGATATTTGGATAGAATTCATAACTCTTCACACTTCATTAATTTAAGTTAATCTTCCTTCTATTCTTCCAACTGCCAGGTAGGTGAGGGAAACATGTCATCATCATTGTCTGAGAAGGAAACAGGCAAAGTGAGCCTTAAAATCTAAAAACAACTGCTGCTTCCCACCTCGGGGACTTTCCTCCCCAGATGACTTTGCACTGATGGGAGAATTTTTGCTGGGGAAATTGGTTCATCATTGCTTCTCATGTGAACCTTGCCTGCCTCTGCATAAATATTTTATTTATTTCCTAAAAGCCATTCCTACAAATTGCCTTATCATTTACCAAGGATCTAGACCATCTGCCAGGGTAGGCCCACACCCTCCCCCTTACTGATAACTGGGCTTATCTGTTTGCATTTCTACTTCTCATCTGCTAGTCTGGCTTATCTGCTTATCGGATTGTGTGTTCTTTAGCACAGTGGACACCATATGGCCCCCAGCCCACCTATGGGCACAAATTATGTGCCTTCCAACCCTAGCCTATAATTATCAGGTCACCAGGACATCTGAAATTTGTTTGTACTGGGCAGATTTTCCATAATTAGAATAGCAAAAATTTAGTTCCTCTCCCCAGTTTATGAAATCAAAGTGCAACATGTGCACCCAGAATAAATAACAAATTGTATATTTACAGAGTAAAACTGAAAGACCTAAAGCTACAAGAAACATCACTGAATCTTAATATTGATTGAAAAAAAATCCCAGAAGACTATATAGACCATAATTACACCATTTCTAAATTTTAAAACAAAACTACATATCACTGGGGAGTCCCCTAAGCCACACCTATACAGGCTCATACTCGGACTCAATCCTTCTGGGCATGGCTACTATTTATCTTTTCATTTCTCTGGCATTGAAATCACAGGTGAATAGAACTGGTCTCACCAGGTTCCCTGGGGCCAGCCTTCCTCAGCACCTGATGGCTGGGTGCCACCCTTTTCCCCACAGACCCCTTCTCATTTCTTTAGTGAGTCCTGGCTGAGGCTGAAACAACCTAGGATTCACCTAGTCCTCCCCCACTCCCAGTCTCACCTGCCCCATCAGAATGAGGAAGTGATGCCTTCTCCATAGCACCCTTCAAACTGTGGACTCCCTCTTCTGGCACAAGGCTTTGGGTTTCTGAAGGTCCCTCTGCTGGGTGTCTGGATACCATGGACCTGTTAGGCCCTCCCACTAACTTGTCTGGGATTGCCTGGTGCTGACAGTGTCCTGCATCTTGATAAAGGATTGCTGACCCTTCCACACTGTGCCATACACACCTGCTTGTACCTCAGATGAAGCTTATTAAGCAATAGGACAGGTCACCAGAGGCCACTCCACTCAGTGTGCCTTTGGCCCTATCTGGACCTTCCATCCTGGCGGCCCAGGATCTTGCTGCTGGATGCCTTTCCAGGCAAATTCACAGATATACCTTCTCCGGTCTCTTTCTGCTCATTTCCCGTCTCAGTTCACCTGTTTCCACATTTCAGGTACCCAGAGTTCTTCAGTGATAACTCTAGCCAGCCATGTGATTTCCTACAGGGCAATTACGGGCTCTGTCCTGTGGTGGATATCCTACTTCATCGGATTCAGTGCTTTTCTCCATTTTATAGCCAATTTTGTAAGGTCTTGCTTTCCCCCTCATATCTTAGAGATGGTCTGCATTTCAAAAACAAAGTCCGAATGGATTTTTCATTTTTAGTCTTATGCCTTAAAATTGTCTCATGTTAACTACTACTTTCTCCAAAATCAGCATTTAAGATTCTCTAGAAGCTCTGAAATGTTTCTGGGCAACAGAGGATTACCACCTGCTTCCTGTCTCCCCTGAGGACAAGGCAACAGGACGCAGCTTTAACTTGTATGGTAAATTACAGGGATTAGAGGAAATACAGCATTTCCCGATAATGAGTGCTGAAAACAAAATTGCACAGGGTAACTGATGTATGTGGGAGACTCTCTGGGTTGAGGAGACTAAAGGTCTTAATGAGGCCATAGTCTCATGAGTTATGCTTTCTCGTGTGTTAAATTCACTTCAGATCTCTTCCAGGAGCCCAAATGATAAAACAAGAACTCTCTCCTCCAACTTCTGTGGCTTCAGCTTTGTTTGTTGATTCATCACGTCCATTCATTTGCTTTCATATAACCAGAATCCTTTGAATCTGGACGATTAAGCCTGACTTTTCAAGGAAATTTTTGCTAGGCTTTACCTCCCTTCTCTAAGATGAACGTGTGTACGTGTGCACGTGCCATTCTAACTCTTTATTCCTCCAGTGAATAGTATACACTTCATCTCTCCCTTGAAATGTTGCATGAACTTGAAAACTCGTCTTCTAAAGACAATTTGCTCCATGAATAGACAGTGTGATATGTGCGTTCAGGAAATGCCACATACTTGAAGCCCTCAGAGAAACCTCTGGTTTTCAGGCTGCTGGGGGAACTGCTCCTTCGGAGTTTCTTACTATAAGAGTGTCACTCATGGGAACCTAGAACCCAGAGGCTTCTTGTCCCAGACAAGAAGGCTCCTGGGACCTGTTCCTTCCATCTAGAACCTAAGTGAAAGGGAGGTGAGATTAGGTCTTCATCCTGAATATGTCCTTAGATAAATGACTTCTGTGGAGAAAGTGAGTTTGGAGAAACGTGGAGGCTTTGTTAAAGTTATTTTCTTTGAAAAGAGTTTAAGAAACTCATAAACTCTTCCACAGAGGGCAATGAATACCAGCTGGATTGGTGGGTTTTAATTTTTGATTCGGGGAATCTGTGTTGTCCGGTGTGATAGAAGGAAACCAACATTCTGCAAGGAGAATACACAATATCCCTAAGAGACATTTGTTTCTAAACCCCTCCCCCTAAGATTGTAAATGAGTTTAAGGGGATATACATTCCCACCTTTAAACTTCAAACTCCCAGATCTCCGCTGTGTCCTCATGCCGCATGGATTACACTATTGGTAAAACATCCCAGGAAGGAGTCCAAGGAGGCCGTTCGCGGTTAGGGGAGAGTCCGGATTTGACAGACAGGCTTTTCTGCATTCTTGCTCCTGGCTCGCCCCTCTTCCCTTGGAGGCCACGGTGATGCGAACGAGTGGCTTCTGCCTCTTCGGGGACCGCCTTTGAGGCTCCAGAGCCTCACCTGACTTTCGCAGAGAGAGGCGGGCAACCGGCTCCTTCTGCCACCTGAAGAGGAGGGTCCTGGGGCCCGAGAGTGTGGGAGGGAGTGAGGCCGGAGCTGCGGCCCAGAGCGAGGAGGAGACGCTCTGCCAGACACAGGCGCGCCGCGGAGAGCTCAAACTTTGAAGTGGGGTAAGGATTTTAGGGGCCCTTGAGCTGGTTGTTCTTGGGGCGCTGGGAGGTGCGCGGGGGACGCAGACTCCGGTCACCGTGTGGATTAAAGAAGTGCGCCCAGTGCAGTGGGGTGGCGGAGCCCTAGGGCGGGCGAGGCGCTGTCCGCACCCCCCGGTGCTGAAACGGGCCACATGTCGGCAGGAAAGGAAGGAGCAGAAGCAAGAGCCAGCTCTGGCATCTGCTCCCACCCACGGCACACACACAACTCCCTCCAGCAGGGATCAAAGGACTAGAAGGCGTCCCCTGCGCCTCCTAAGTCTATCGCACCCCTTTCTACTCACGTCCCGCAGACGCGCTGGGCCAAGTCGGGCTGCGCCGTCAGGGCAGGAGGCAGAGGAAGCTGGGCTCCTTCAGCAAAAGGATGGACACCACCCCCCGAGACACCTCCCCAAGAGACCCTGTACCCGGAGGCCGCGCCGCCTCGTTCCCCGGGCTCCAGATCCGGCTCCCGAGCAGAGTCTCCCCGAGTACGCGCGGCGCGGGGGGGAGTTGTGTCCATGGCTTGGAGGGGGCAGGAGCCAAGGGGACCCCCGCCCGGGT
>NW_006793929.1:322141-327046 GCF_000442215.2 Lipotes vexillifer
CTTTTTTTTTTTTTTTTTTTTTTTTTTAATGACAAAATCGTAATCCGCGATCTTGGCTGCTCTGGCCTTAGGGACTTAGTGCTCAGGAGCGAGGAGAAGGTGCGGGGTGGGGTGGGCCTCAGATCCTTTGCAAACCCCTAACCGGATAATCACACAGGCCCTCTGTCCTCGTCCTCCGGCTTTTCTCCCCAGCTCAGCCCTCACCCCCGCCCCCGACGCCCCGAGGGGGGCGCGGCCAGCAGCCCCTCGCGCTCCGGCAACCCTGGGCAAGGACTGGATGACTGGAGGAAGGGCCGATTCATTTTTCTCTCCGTGTGATTCCCCAGTTCACAGCTGCCCTACTTTATGCTGTTGTTGAGACTAAAATTTGTCATTCTGAAGTGGGTATCTCTAGTTAGACACGGCATGTGGCCGAGGGTCAGTGGGGCAAGAGTAGAGGGGACCCGGAGCCCGCGGCTGGGACTCCGTGGCGGTGGACGCGGTGCCGGGGCTCGCTCAGCGCTCTCCCTGCCAGCGGTTCCGCCGGCGCAACCCCTCTCCCGGAAACCAGACGGCCAGACGGTGGGCGCTCCTCACCAAATGTTCCGGAGGGGCGAAGCTGGGGCCGGCGCCTTCCCTGGTACCTCACACCCTGGGGCAGTGACTAGCTACCTGGGTTCGGGCTCTACCCCGGAGTGTTCAGTCCAGACCCCTGTCTCTGTGGACCTGTCCACCAGCCCCTCCCTCGCACACACGCACACACACACTTTCATTCATAAAAACGGGCAACGACATCGTTGTCTAGGCATGGGGTGACATACTCCCTGAATGAGAAATCACTGGAGGGGGCGATGGAAAGCCAGGCCGGGAGGAGGGAGGTGACCCCTGTCACAGCCACTCCCTGAGCTAGGTCCTTGTACACCGAAGTCCCGGATTCTTGACAAGTCGGCTAGGTCAGGGAAGCGAGTTAGCATTTCACTGGGCTAGCGGGACTCCCTTGGCGGGGAGCGGGTGTGGCAGGAAAGACGCGAACTTCCCTTGCTTCGCAAGAACGCCCGAGCGCACGCACTTTTCCTTCTCAGCCTTTGTTCTGTCATAAACGGGGCCCTCGTCGGGCGTGGGATGCCAGGAGAGGGTGGCTGGCTGTTCTCTGGGTGACTGGTCCCCACAAGATCTCACTTTATCTGGGACTTTGGCCTGGACTGCGTGTGCCTCTTGCCTTTGATGCGCCTGTGTTTCTGCCTTTTCTGTAGTCATTCACATCTGCCGGCGATTGCTGTGGCTGGTTAATAATGGGGTTGCCATGGCGACCAATTTCCCGTCGCCATGGTACCCAGGAGGTAAACAGTTGGAAGCCACAGAGGCTCTTCAGTAGCTACTCCCGCCCCCCCAGATCTTGCACAGGTTGCGGGTTTCCTGTGGTTGTGAGGGAGGGATGGCTATGATCAGGTGCTGTGGTCCCCTCTTCCCTCCCAACCCACACTGTCTAGCCGCCTGTTCACCTGAAACCCTCTCTTAATCCCTGCCAATCACTGTGGCCTCCAGGTTGGGATGGGTCAAGCTTTTACCTCCATCCCCCAACTGCTACAATGAGGCTGGGATAAATGGTTTTTCCTCTGACCTAATTCATGTCAGTTGCACACTGTCTACTCCTGAGTACAAATGACAGGACTAAGCCCTGCGGGAGACAAAATTAATTAAACAAACACAGTCCCTGGCCTCTGGACATCATGGTGTAGAGATGGCCTCTGCTCTGGGCTGCAACAGGGGTGATAACAGTGTCCCAGAGTAGAGAGAAGTGGGAGTGACAGGCGCCCCCAGGGGAGGCCATAATGGAGTTGAAACTAAGGAATTTCAACTGCTGAGCAAGAGGGAAAACGTCTCTCTAGGCAGAGGGACTAGCAGGAGCCAAGATGTGCGTTTGTTCAGGAGAGGATAGACCGTGCTGTGGAAACACATAGACTTGTAATAGGGGCAGAGCCGCGCGCAGCGCTTAGCGCACGACAGTTATCGCGAGACCCTAAGTGCACGAGAGCCGCAGCGCTCCGGGCGGTTGGAGGTCTGGCTCCGCCGAGGAGCACAGCTGTGGTGTTCCTCGTAGCAGAAAGTGCAGCGAGAGGCGGACCTTGGCCTTCTCTCCTGGGCCCTCCAGGCCCTCCAGTCTCCGAGCCTGAGGGTGAGCTGGGGCGGGGCCAGGCCTCGGGGCTGGTGGGTGCGCTGGGGGTGGGGGGGGGCGGGGACAGGCTGAGGGCTGTGTACCCCCGAGCTCCAGGGTCCTCTTCACTGCCACCCACTGGCCGGGCCCAGGCCTTGAGGCAGCAGCGAGCCCCTCCCCCATCCCCGCCTCCGCGACTTCATGGCGGCGGCCGTCTCCATGGGTCCCCATCCCTGGAGGCCTCGGCAACGGGAGTATATGGACACAGCCATGAAGGTAATAGCTTCAAACAGCTTCAGTCTTCCCGTTCAAGTTTCAAAACTTGGTCCAGCTTAGATCAGTTGTCCACCCCTAGGAGGTGGCCAGAGGTCAGGGTTAAATTGCAAGGGCATTGCACGTCGTGACTGCAGGTCCACCTCTGTCGTGGGGCTGTTCTCAAAGAAGGTCAGTTGTGGTGAGCTGGTCATTCACCTGATTGGTATTTGCTACAACATGTGCTCCTGTTGATGCTCTGCAAATGATTCTCTCCAGTTTAAATGGAAAGCCTGAGGGCCGACTGGGTGCGGCGTGCCTGGCTCCCTCAGTGATGACGGCTGGGCGGGGTCTGGGGACCTGGCCCCGAGGGCGCCGCCAGCTGAGATCTGCCTCCTCAGCGGAGCCTGGGCATTGGCGGGAGGACCCAGACTGGGCGCTGGATGAACACTCCCGGGCAGGGTAAGCGACCTGCCCAGGCTCCTCTTAGGCAGGACCTGGACCTCGGAGGGCGGAAGTTGAGCCTTGGGACCTTGCCCTTTCTTGTCAGAATAGAGAAAGACATTTGTTTTGGTAGAGGTTTAGGGGAACATCATGACCTGACCGAGACCCGACCTCAAGAACAAAGGATCGGACACCAAGAAGTTAGCAACAACTAACCACGCCCCTCCCTCACCTTTCCTACAAAAGGGCTTTGCTGAAAGCTTTCATGAAGTTCAGGGTTTTTAAGGCATGAGCCACCCGTCTCCTTGCGTGGCCCTGCAGTAAACCTTCCTCTGCTGCAAACTCCGACATTTTGGTATTGTTTGGACTCACTGTGCGTCAGGCACACGGACTTGCGTTCGGTAACAGACCCAGAACGTCTCAGTGGCTTAGCCCATGGCCTATGCGATGTCTGAGGTTCCGAGGCATTGGGGGGCCCTGCATCATGGTGGGGACTCTGCTGGCCAGATCCTGCCACCCAGCCCTCAGCTGGCCTGGAAGGGGGACTGAGAAATACAGCCATTACTAGGGTGGGCTTTGGTGAGCAGTCTCTGCACCAGGTGGGATGAGAAAATTCATGCCACTCTTACGGGAAGGATGGGTAATTTCATTTAAATGGAGCATCCCTTTTAGGCTAATATGATCCAGGTTACAAAAACATCTTGAGGGCTTCCCTGGTGGCGTAGTGGTTGAGAGTCTGCCTGCCGATGCAGGGGACGCGGGTTCGTGCCCCGGTCCGGGAAGATCCCACATGCCGCGGAGCGGCTGGGCCCGTGAGCCGTGGCCGCTGAGCCTGCGCGTCTGGAGCCTGTGCTCCGCAACGGGAGAGGCCACAACAGTGAGAGGCCCGCGTACTGAGAAAAAAAAAAAAACCATCTTGAATGTCAGGCTAAGACTGCGTGCTGGAGAAAATAGGCAACCTCTGAAAGTTTCTGAGTGACGTGATTAGAACTGTCGTGTAGAAGGACCCCGATGTTAGTGGAGAAGGTTCATTCATTCTTTCATTCCACACCCATTGAGCACCTCCTGAGTGCCAGGCCTCGGATGAGTTGCAGAGGTGAAACCAAAGATGGGAGATGCGCGAAAGGAATTGTTTCAGCAATCCTGGGGAGGGCGAACAGGGCCTGGACAGAGGTGGGAGCAGAACTCAAGGAGGCCAAGAGCTGTCTCTGGCTTGTTCGAGCCCTGGCACATGGTTAGGGCTCAATGCATTTCTGACTTAGTGAATGGATGAGTGGAAGGCAACAGAGGGGACAGATAGTTGGTGGTGTAACTGAAGGACTTGGTGGATCTGGGGAAGTGAGGGAGAGGGAGGCGTGGAAGCTTATGCGAGGCTTAGCTGGGTGATTAGTTGGCTCCAGGTGTCGTTCATGGGGCATTAACCAGAATAAGACTCAGGGGAGGAAGGGCATATTTGGGAGCAGTTGGGACGGTGCCATTCAGGACATTTAGTTTTGTACCAACAGAAACTTCCTGGATATACTGTATCCTCCCTCACATGGCCCACACCTTGGACCTCATCTGATCCCCTTTTTGAGGAACTTCACACATTCCGTCTTGTACTATAATAATGCAGTGTAGGGATTTAAAAAACACAAAAAACAAAACAGGCTTTTGTTCCCCAGTTCTGCCACTGGGTGAGTTTGAATAAGTTGTTAACCGTTCCAAGTCTCAGTTTCTTCATGTGTAAATTGGTAATAGAAGTTATAACATCTGCCTCATTGAGTTGTTGGGAGAAGAAATGAAGCAATTGGTGTCAATTTCTTAGTACAGTGCCTGGCATGGCAAGTGCTCAAAGTTGGATATGACCATCTTATAATTTCCTATAATGACAATGTATTACTTTTATATCATATCCCAAAAGTTAATTAAGGGAAAAAACACGCTTTACCACCTGTATCTGCAGCTAGCCTTGGGGAAACAGTCCTTGGGGAAGGAAGCGAGGTCCTTTGCCTGGCTTGATGACTCTGTGTGTGTGTGTGTGTGTGTGTGTGTGTGTGTGTGTGTGTGTGTGTGTGTGTGTGTGTGTGTGTGTG
>NW_006793929.1:327056-388256 GCF_000442215.2 Lipotes vexillifer
TGTGTGTGTGTGTGTGTGTGTGTGTGTGTGTGTGTGTGTGTGTGTGTGGTGTGTGTGTGTTGGGAGGTGGGAGGAGAGGATGGAATTCTGGGCAGAGCATCTATAGGGCTGGCTACAGAGATCCGGGTTCTCCGGCCCCAGATACATCTAGAAAGCACTTTCATCCTCTTGGATTCTCAACCTGAGCAGCTGAATCCTATTGCAAAATAGTCATTTAGAAACTGAGTGCACTTAAAGCTCAGGAAACCAGAGTCCCATTAGTTTTGAGTCATCTCTACAGAAGACCAAGACACTTTCTAGGCATGAGGCAAGCCTCTGTCTGGTGGTTGAGTCACATAATTGATAACCTTGTTAAAATTTCGGTGGGCTCTCTTTTACCCAGAATCTATTCCTGTCTGGGGGAACAGTGTTAGCTTTTCTTCTCAGGCAGGAATTGAAAACCTACAGCTCGTGTGTGCAGGCTTCCCTTTGCTTGTGTTATAAAAGTGCATAGAGTTGAGAAGACGGAGGACTCCACCTCCCAGCCATTCAGAGGTTTCTTTGAAAAACAAAATTCAAGTCTCCTAACTCAGACTCATTCTTCCTATCTTGGTGCAGTGACATTCCTGGGTTTGCCTAGCCTCTACTCTGCAGAAAAGGGAGAACAGAGATTCTGACTTCCATTTCCCTTCATGAACCGGGAAGCTCAGCTCTGAGCACAACTGGACACATCCTCATGGTCTAAGACCTGACCTACCCTTTTGGACATTCCTTTGGCAGATGGAGGAAATGTTGATACTTACTGGTCCCAGAAATTGGCCTCGTTTCTTGAGAGGCAGTGGGTTAAGCTTTCAGGCTTTACAGTTAGATTGCCTGCTACAGTCCTGGCTGTGTGAACTGTGTACCTTGGTTTGCTCATCTATAAAATAGGGATAACAGTTGTACTTACTTCATAGGGTTATTGTGAGAATTAAATAAGTTGTTACATGGGGAGAAGTACCTAGCATCATGTAAACTCTCAAAAATGTGATCATTATCAGTATTTTTATTAATATGATATTTCAACATTTCATCCCTTTAGAATATTTATGTTTCGTGTTTCTTGTAGCAGACGTTGTGAGTTTTGCATTTGAAACGTGTTTTGATTTTAGATTTAACACTACATTTTTAGGTATAACTCACATGTGATGAAAGTCTTCTAAAGTATACATTTCAGTTATTTTTTAGTATATTCACAGCTGTGCAACCATTAACTCAATATAATGTTTAAACTTTTTGTAGGGCCAGGTCACTCAAGATTGCTGTTCTCTTGCCCTCTGTTCATCCCCTGCCCAACAAATGCCTGCTTCACCTGTATCTTACACACCTGACTGACCTTCCTATGTACTTGCCCCAGCCCCCAGCTAGTGACTATTCTTATGGAAGGGGTGGTGAGGGGCGTGCCCCTCTGCTGGTTTCCCTGGTAACTAATGAGCCCACCTGCCATCAATTCTCCTATAAATGGTAATCCCCCCTTCCTTTTGGGGGCGAAGACTGCCACCAGGTCCTCTCTGCCCTGAGCCACACACAGTGGGGTGTCGCTCCAGGGCCTTGCTTCAGACGTGTAAGTTCCCCCCATCCATTAAACCATTGATGTCTCTCTTGCTGACTCCAGGCTCTTTGTTCGGTCTTAAAGCTGGGCAATCGCAGGCCTTGTAGGCCTGTGGGGTGCAGCCCAACACTTTTCAACACTCCAAAAAGAAACCCTGAACCCATTATCAGACATTTTCTTTTCTGACTCCCCTCCCCATCCTTGCCCCTGGCAATCACTAATCTATTTTCTATCTCTATGGATTTGCCTATTCTGGACATTTCATATAAACGGAATTATACAATGTGTGGCCTTTTGTGTCTGGCTTGTTTACTTAGCATAATGTTTTCCAGGTTCATCCATGTTGTAGCAGGTATCAGTATTTTATCCTTTTTAATTGCCAAATAAAATTCCATCTAAATAACATTTCATTATATAGATATACCACATTTTGTTTATCCAGTTATCAGCTGATGGACATTTAGGTTGTTTCCATTTGGGGGCTGTTATGAATGATGCTGCTGTGAACATTGAAATACAAGTTGTGTGGACATATGTTTTCATTAGGTATATGCCTGTGAGTGGAACTCCTGGGTCATATTGTGACTATTTTTAGCATTTTGAGGAACTGCGCTGCACCATTTACATTCCCACGAGCAGTGTATGAAAATTCCAACTTCTTCACATCCTTACCAACACTTGTAATTGTCTGTTTTTTTAATTATAGCCATCATAGGCAGTGTGGAGTGGTTATCTCATCATGATTTTGACTGACATTTCTCCGTAACTAAATATGTTAAGCATTTCTTCATGTGCTTGTTGAACATTTGTAATTTCCTTCAGAGAAATGTCTGTTCAAATCCTTTGCCCATTATTTAATTGGGTTATTTGTCTTTTTATTATTGAGTTGTAGTAGCTCTTTATATATTCTGGGTACAAGTCTCTTACCAATATATGATTTTAAATTATTTTTTCCATTCTGTGGGTTGCCTTTTTACTTTCTTGGTGGTATCATTTGAAGCACAAAGGTTTTTTTTGTGTGTGTGTGTGTGTGTGTGTGTGTGTTTTAATGAAGCTCAATCTAATTTTTATTTTAGTCACTTATACTTTTGGTGTAATATATAAGAAACCATTGCTTAATCCAAGGTTGTGAAGATTTACTCCTATGTTTTCTTCTAGGAATTTTATCGTTTTAACCTTTACATTTAAGTCTATGATCTATTTTGAGTTAATTTTCAAGTATGGTATATATTCTTTTACATGTGAATATCCAGTTTTCCCAGCAACATTTGTTGAAAAGACTATTTATTCTTTCCCCCATTGAGTTATCTTGGCACCCTTGTTGAAAATCAGTTGGCCATAGGTGTATGAGTTTATTTTTTGTACTCTCAACTCTATTCCATTGACCTATATATCTATTCTTACACCAGTACCACTCTGTCTTGATTACTGTAACTTTGTAATAGGTTTTGAAATCAGAAAGTGTGAGTCCTCCCACTTTGTTCTTCTTTATCAGGATTTCAAGTTTGTTTTGGCTACTCTGGGTCCCTTGAATTTCCATGTAAATTTTAGAATCAGCCTGACAATTCCTGCAAAAATTCCAGAAGGGATTTGATAAGGATTGTATTGAATCTGTAGATCAATTGGGGAAGTATTGACATCTTAACTATTAATTTTTATAATCTGTGAGCAGGAGATATCTTTCCACTTATTTACATGTTTTTAATTTCTTTCAACAATTCTTATAGTTTTCAGCATACAAACCTTTCATTTCCTTGATTGAATTTATTCCTAAGTATTTTATTCTTTTTACTGCTACTAAAAATGGGACTGTTTTCTTAATTTCGTCTTCTTATTATTTATTGCTAGTGTATAGAAATACAACTGATTTTTCTGTGCTGATCATGTATCCTGCAATTCTACTAAACTCAATTAATTCTAATAGTTTTTTAGTGGATTCCTTGTGATGTTCTATATATCAGATCATGTCATCTGCAAATTGAGATAGTTTTACTTCTTCTTTTCCAGTCTGATGCCTTCATTTATTTTTCTTGCCTAATGGCCCTGGTGAGCCATACCATGTTGCATAGAGGTGATGAGAATGGATGTCTTTGTCTTATTCCTGATCTTAGGGGGAAAGCATTCAGTCTTTCACCATTATGTTGTTAGCTATGGCTTTGTCGTAGATGCCCTTAATCAGGTTGAGGACGTTTCCTTCTAGTCCTAGTTTATTGATAGTTTTTAACTTGAAAATATGTTGGATTTTGTCAAATGCTTTTCTTGTGTCTGTTGAGATGATCATATGGTTTTTACCCTTTATTCTACTAATATGGTGTATTATGCTGATTGACTTTGAATGATAAATCAACTTTGCATTCCTAGGATAAATATCACTTGGTCATGGTGTAAAATCCTTCCTATATGTTGCTAGATTTGGTTCACTAGTATTTTGTTGAGGATCTTTGCATATTAATATAATTTTCAAAATGCCCTCTCACGTTAAGTTCTGATATTCAAGTTGTTTATACATATTGTGCCATGTCCAGAGAATAATAACATTATATAGTTTTTTCCCCTTTCTGTTTTTGAAGCTCTGGAATATTTTTATTTTCTCCACATAGGATCTTAACTATTAATTTTAACACTATTAAAACTATTAAAACACTATTAAAACTATTAAATTTAACACTCACAGAAAATATGAGAGGACCCTTGGGTACAATATTTGCACTGTAGAGTTTTGTCCCATCATGGAACTTCTGAAACAGAAGGACCTTTAATAATCAACTTGGCCTTGGTTTTCAACTCTGTTCCACAGAGTTCCCTAAGGTATTCTGTATGCATTTTAAGGGTTTTTTTAAAATGTATATTTAAGTATTTTAAAAGCCCAAATAAATAAAGATAGCATTGATTGACATGTATTCCATACCAAACTTTACTATATTGGATATCATGGTCAAAATTAACTTATGTCCCACTGATTGTCTTTATAAAATTACAAAATACATATAAATAAAATGCTACAAGTGAATGTTTTATGCATTGGGTTCCTATGAAAGATTTCATCTGCAGTAAGTCTATGTCCATCATTAGATGAAGAAACTAAAGTGCTGGGTCACTCGCCCAAATTAGAGGCTGAGCTGAGAAGAGACTCCAGCTCTCCTTTCTCTCAGTTGAGCGCCCTTGACTGCCTATATTGTCTTTCCAAAGTCATTTGTCTCAAACAAAAGACATTACTCAAGGGACAGCTTGAAAACACACAGCCCTCATCACTGGGTTAGTGTAGTGACGTCTGTTCTGGTCCTTGTGTTTGTTCTCTGGCCGGTTCGCAGGTCTCAGAGTGATTCAGTGCCTCAGCATTGGACGTTTTCCCTTCTACCCTGAAGTTCTCAGATGGAATAGGAAAGAAGGGAAAGGCAATTAGAATTGTGCTTTAGACAAAAGTTCTAAGGCATGCAGACCTTGTGGGAGTTATTGATTTATCTTTGGAGTTTAATTTGACAGAGTGAGCCTGTCCAACCTCATACTTACTGAGAGTTGGCTGAGTGCTTTTGCCTAGAGCAATGCTGAGAAAGTTGCGTTGTGGAGGATTGAAATGGATGAAGCCCAGAGAGAGGTTTCTTCTGAGAAGAGCAAAGACCCCAGGTGGTAAAAGTGGTCCATCTCCATTGGAGAAGACAGAGACCTGGGCCAAGAGTGCACATCCAGCAAGACTGTGGGGCTCCCCTCTGATCGGGGCTCCCATTTATTTGGCATATGGCTCTGCGTCTAGACTTGGTGCCTCACTAATTGGACCTGCCAGTCCCCGGCTGAACAGGAGTCGTCACGCAGGACAACGGTAATTCACAAAGACCTCCAGTGGGTTAGATGGGCATGCATGTTGGGCTGCAGGCACCTCTCTATTGATGAGATACATTCAGGGTTTGAAAAATGACAATGTTTCAAATGACACAAATTGAACCAGGACTGGTTTTCATGTTTAAGCCATAATCAAAAAGAGGACAGAACATGGACAATATTTTTTTAGTATGAAAAGTTAGTCATCATAAGTGGGGACCAAGGTTTATTTTCAGAAGCACACTTCAATTTAGAAGAAAGGGTTTCCCATGTTTTGACTTCCTTTGTTGCTCACTTGCTCTCTCCCTCATAAATTCCCATCCATTCTTAAATAGGATAGAAATGTTGTGTGACTCATTCACAGGACTGTTGTGAGGATCAAATGAGTTAATACACACTTAAGTTATCAGAACAGTACCAGGCAAAGAGTAAATGCTAGTAAATATACTGTTGTAATTATCAGTGTCATCATTACAGTTACTCACCTGGTCCTCCTCCATTTATGCCACCTACTTTTTATTACCTACCATGTGTATATGCTGAGTATTTTGGAGGGTAAAATATTCTGAGTAAAAGGAAACAATTCTTGCCTTCAAGGCTTTTGGAATTAATAAAGGAGTGAAAAAAATATATCTGGAATGCAGGCGAGCTTTGTTAGATTCCTACCTACTTAGGTGTGCCAGCCGAGAACAGTGGAGAGAGTTAAAGATATGCACAAAAGACAATCAGATCCTTAAAGGTGCACAGCACAGTGGCTAACACATAGTACATGTTGAATAATGTTAAATAACTATTGTGATTTCTCCTCACGTGAGGAGCCTTCTCAGACCTCAGTAGTCCCTAAGGCAGAATTAGTCCCCCCCATCCACCTTGTTCCCCATCATGTCTCTGTCTCTATTTCAGCACCTCTCTTTCCTCCGCCCGCTGTTGACATACCTGTTTTCCCATGCAATTTTGTGCTTTCAAAGACAGGGACCTGTCTTCTTCATTGTAATCCTCAGGGCCAGGTGCAATGCCTAGGACACTGATGGAGTCGATAAGTGTGTCGGTGGGAAGAAAATCTGTCGGGTTTAGTGATGTTGTAAAGAAAATGGGAATTGTCTGAAATGGTATGTCCTTAGTTCCCAGTCAAGCCCTAGAAAACACACATTCATTTGGGAGATGCTCACAAACGGCTCAGGCCTGGGATCCACTTCAAGGTCACCCTGGTACTTGGCAGGATGCATCTTCTTCCCGTGCTTGAAAATTAAAATTATATTTGTGCACTTCTCATCTCCTGCAGTGGGCGTGATAAACAAAGCAAACCACAACACAGACTGCAGGGTCAGACAGACCCTAGCCTGCATTTCCTTACCTGCAAAATCAGCCTCGCTATTACCTCTTGGGGTTCCTGAGGATGAATGAGTAATGGATATGCAAGTGCCTCACACTCAGGGGGCCCTGGCTGGATGGCAGTTTCCATTTTCAACAGAGCCTCAGGATCATCTGTTGTACTTTCATCATCTCATTTGTGAGTTCTCCTAGAGTTTATGGGGCCGGGAGATGTGAAAACACTCTGGCGGTTGGGGAATCACTTAGGATGTCATGGCTTACAAGCTAGTAAATAAAGGGAAAGAATTAAGTGTTTATTCTGCCTTTCCTGTATGAACCATACCACTGAGCAGCCAAATAATAAGTCAGATTTTCTTTTCTAAGAATATTTCAGCTAACTGATGAAGGTGGAATGATAGAATATCACCAATTTGTAACTCCTAATAAATCAACAGATCCAGTCAGTGATCACCAATGGCTGCTAAAATCACCCAAGAAAATATGGAACCCAAATTTGAACAAGCCCTGAGTACAACTTCTAATTTACAGGAAACATTGTAGAGTTGGAATTGGCAAAAATCCATAATGTGGGAAATTCTATAGTACAAACAATTATGTCTCTTCCGTAAAGAGAAAGAAGAGAAACGCATAGAAACTTTAGATTTAAAAATACCAGTGAGATACATCAACCAGTCAGAGTATATAGACTTTGTTTGTGTCCTGATTCTTTTAAGTAATTTTTTTAAGACAACCCTTATGACATTTATGAAACAATTAGGGGAAAAAAGATCTTAATGATTTATCTTAAACTAACATTTTCCTTTAATGATGTACATTTTGCCCTGTCCTACCCAACCTCATTCTCCTGGATAAAGAACACAGAATTAAGAAGGAAATTAGGTTACTTCTAACCCTTGAGGGACCTGGGTCAGGAGTGCACAGGGCCCACTTACCATGTCTAAATAACTAAAAAGCATTCCCCTAGCTGAGGTAATCCCCTCCTCCCACCATTAAAAAAAAAAAAGAATTTTTTGGGTAACAGCATGCTGGCAGGCAACTTTTTTGGGGAATGGTTCCAAAGAAGAGAAGTAGGGGTCTTGGAAGAGAAAACAAGGGAAGCAGGGGAAACCACCCCAAGTGTACATTATCAAACTAATCACCACTCTGGGCAAGTCGTTTGATCCTTCTAGGGCTTCTCCAAAGAGCCATATAGAATATATGTCTGAATTATCTTCCTGAGGGGACAGAAAAGGGGAATATTTACCCATGGTTCCAGGTTCTGTTAGTCATGGGTTGCCCAAGGGGAGTTAACTCTCTAGCACTTTGGGTTTGCACGTGTGTCAGAATGGCCTTGGAACATAGTGGCATGGGGACATTTGATCACTGGTCCCCCATCCATGGCCTGCCCCCTTCTATTCCCAGCCTTGAGTCCACCCCAAGCCACAGGGGGCCTTTCACACACATGAGTGGACAATCTGCCCACACCTCCAAGCTCCATTCACCTCACCCTCACAAATAGCTCCTCCTGGGCCACCTGTCGGTCTAGGGGCAGCACATCAACACCGTTCTCAGGAAGACAGACCTGGCAAGAGGCCCAGGCAGCCTCTAGAGCCAGTCCACAGAGAATTTGGGGGTCCCGGGCACTCAGAGCATAGTCTAGAGCAGGGCATGGGGTTTTGGGGGAGCATGTTCCCTTGGCCTCATGGGCTAGGGCTGGAGGGGAGTCAGAGTGGGGGCCTTTAAAGGTACTGGTCCGAGGCCTGTTAGGAACCAGGTGGCGCAGTGGCATGCAGGCGGGCGGGCGAGCGAAGCTTCATCTGCCACTCCCTATTGCTCCCCATCGCTCGCGTTACAGTGATCCATCCCCCCCGCCTGACTCCTTGTCCATGGAAAAATTGACTTCCACGAAACCGGTCCCCGGTGGCAAAAAGGTTGGGGACCGCTGCTTTAAAGAATGGGGCCCCAGGCCGGACCCCTACTGCTCAGGCCAAAAAGTAATGCCATTTCTTTTCCACCCACTGACTTTATCAGGCTCTGGGGTCAGACAGATCTTTGTTAATCTTGGCTCAGGCTGCAAGCAACAACATTAGGGAAACTGCTCACCTGTTGAATTTCTTCATTGGGAAAGGGAGGGAAGAAGTCTGTTGTGAGGATTGAAGGAGACAGTATTACACAAGCAGCCACTCTGAGCCTGGCATATGGGAGCTCTACACAGGGAGCAGGTCTGCAAGGGTCCAGAGGTGGCATCTGGGGTCAGGGTTTGTGCCCAGGATGGAGGGGACAGCTGAGGGGGCTGAGGGAAAGGGCACAGACTGGCTGCAATGAGCTTTTCCTCTCTTTGGTACAATTCTCGTGAAAATACACAAAGAAGAGTAATTTAATAGATTTTCCACAGAGTCCCAAAACTTCTTTAAGACTTGTTCTAGGGACTTCCCCGGTGGTGCAGTGGTTGAGACTCTGCGCTCCCAATGCAGGGGGCCCCAGTTCGATCCCTGGTCGGGGAACTAAGATCCTGTATGCTGCATGGTGCAGCCAAAAAAAAAAAAAAGACTTGTTCTAGATCCCACTGGACCATAAGCTCCTTGAGGACAGAGCTGCATATCATTTTCTGATAAAACCCTAGCTCTTAGCATACTGCCTGGCACATAGTAAGTGCTCAGTAAAAAAGCACTGGATGGATGATTTCAAATTTGGTGTATTTCTTTTAGTGGGAGGCTCTTGGTTCCTATGTTGGCTTCAGAGTTTCCACAGACATCTCAAAGTGGAATCATTCTCTGCCTCACCCCTGCCCTTCCCGCAGTCCCTGCCTCAGTGGGCAACACCACCGACCCCCATGCCAGCGGTCACGGCAGCGTGACCCCTCATCCTTGATCAATTACCATGTCTCGGTGCTTCTATCCATCTGGTAGTTGTGGGGTTTTTTTAATTTTTATTTTTGGCTGCGTTAGGTCTTCATTGCTGCATGTGGGCTTTCTCTAGTTGCAGCGAATGGGGGCTACTCTTCATTGTAGTGCGTGGGCTTCTCATTGCGGTGGCTTCTCTGTTGCAGAGCATGGGCTCTAGGTGCGCAGGCATCAGTAGTTGTGGCGCACAGGCTTAGTGCCCTGAATATATCCTCCCCAGTGGATGTATCCTCCCTAGTGTAGCCAGAGTGGCCTTTACACATCTGACCACATCCCTGATGGGCTCAGAGGTAAAGCCCAAGCTCCGTGACTCAACTTTCAGGACCCTCTGGTATACGTCATCTGCCCCACTAGACTTGTAAGATCCTTGAGAACAGTCATTGTCTTATATTCCTTTGTATCTCCTGTGGTCAGCCAGAAACTAAGTTACATAAATGGATACAGTTTTTAAAAATCAAAACTATTTTTTATCTATTGAGAAAATTATAAAATTTAAAATTGTGGACTTAAACTATCAAACAGCAGAGATAAACCAGGACTATCTGAGCCACCAGCTGCCCCTCCCTGAGTAACTCGTGGTGAGCAGGGACCACATCCATGTTGGGTACTTCAGTGCAGTGCTCTGGGCCTCTGGCACTGACCTTCCTTTGGATATGAAATTAATTTAGTCCTGGAATTAGTCACTGGGCTATTTCTGGAAATCACCATCTTTCTCTGGAGTGGTCTGTACTGACTTCTGACACACTTAAACCATGTGGCTGCTCAAGAGAGCCTGTGCCCATCTGTTTCAGAGAAACTGTCCTCAGGAATTCATCTTCCTTCTGGCAGATTGTGATCAGAAATCATGCAGTTGGCCTGTCTTTGTATCCATCATGCCAGCTGTGCACTCACATCAGTTTTCTTTTCTCATCAGTCAGAGGGGCACCTTCCAGTGTTTGCTGAAGGGAAAGTATTCATGGTCAGATTTCTAGCATAAGGATCATGCCAGCGATAGGTTTTATCTATTTCTTTGCTTGTACAAGCTGTTTGACATCACTGAGTCTCAATTTAGTCATCTTTATTTTTTAATTTTCTTTAAATTAATTAATTAATTAATATATATTTGGCTGCATTGCGTCTCTGTTGCTGCACGTGGGCTTTCTCTAGTTTTGGCGAGCGGGGGCTACTCTTCATTGCAGTGCGTGGCCTTCTCATTGCGGTGGCTTCTCTTGTTGTGGAGCACCGGCTCTAGGCATGCAGGCTTCAGTAGTTGTGGCACGTGGGCTCAGTTGTTGTGGCTCACAGGCTCTAGAGCACAGGCTCAGTAGTTGTGGCGCACGGGCTTAGTTGCTCCGCGGCATGTGGGATCTTCCCAGACCAGGGCTCGAACCCGTGTCCCCTGCATTGGCAGGTAGATTCCTAACCACTGTGCCACTGCAGAAGTCCCTCAATTTAGTCATCTTTAAATGGAGACAGAAATTGTAAATATCTGATGAGGTTATTGTGAAGATTAAATGAGATGAAGTGTGTACTGGGTTGAACATCACATTGTAAAGGTTTTATAAATGTCAAGTACTTAGGTTTTTTATACTTTGTTTTAAAACAAGATTTTGGGGAGTTACTAAAACATGTGCAAAATTATAAGATTAACATAGGGTAAATGAGAAAGCCAGAGTTAGGAATGACATTGCATCATTAAAGAGAATCATGAGGGTTTTAGCTTTCTTACATGGGATACCAACTTGGCCATTCATTCATTCATTCATTTGCTGAATCAGCGCTTAACTTTGAGCAGCCCTTGGGAATTCCCTGGCGGTCCAGTGGTTAGGACGTCATGCTTCCTCTGCTGGGGGCCCAGGTTCAGTCCCTGGTCGGGGAACTAAGATCCTGCAAACCACGAGGTGTGGCAAAAAGCAAAACAAAACAAACAAACAAAAAAAACCTTTGAGCAGCTCTCAGCATGCAGCATATACAAAGGAGTAAAAGACCTTGTTTGTGCTTCTGGTTCAGACAGCTAGCCCGGAGAGATCCAACTAAAACACAGTGTGGCAGGAACTGTGAGAGAAATGGAGGAGGGCACGTGTGCCAGGGCTTGCCTGGGGGAGTAGCCCTCCCATACCAGCTGGGTTTGCAGTTACTTCCTGGGGGGTCCTGATGACATATCTGCTTTGTGTTAATGTTTCAGCAACCACTTTGGAGCTGAATGTGACAAAGCAAGAAGATGGCCAAGATTAGCACCCAATACTCCCACCCTTCCAGGACTCACCACCTCGTGGTAAGGACCACGGACAGAGATCTTGATAGCATTGAGAACGGCCTCAGCAGGTAGGATGGGCTTTTAACTTCGTGCCTGGAACAGGTTATTTCCATAGCTGATCTAGACCTGGGGGAAAGACTGCCTTAGCCTGTGGGCAAGCGCAGGTCGGAGGGCGGGCTCTGTTCACAGCACTCCTTCTAACTTCATTTTCCATGTCCCTTGCTCCTCACAACCCACACTGAAGTCGTTTTTATTCTCATTTTAGAGATGTGGGAAAATGAGGCTCCAAAAGTTACATAACTTTTGTAACTTTTTTTCTAGAAGGCAAGAAAATGAAGACTCATATGCAGCTGATTAAATTTTACTGTAAAAATGTCCCCAAACTGCCACACTTTCCCTTGTATACATCAAACATTTATCGGGCTCTGTCTGTGCACCAGCCACTGCCCTGGGCACTGGGGTGGAGTACAGATCAGGTGCACTGTCCCTCACTTCCAGGAGAAGGCCAGGACTCAGCCGTGCTCACGTACCTGGGGGGAGTGGGCCGTGCCTTGCCAGCAAAGCCATCGGCCCCATCAGTGACATCCCGACACAGGCAGCCACATGGAAACCTGGGGCCTTGAGTTCTACTTCTAGCCCTGTTCCTAACTTACTAGTAGACCTGGGAAAACTCACTAACCCCTCCATGCCTCAGTTTCTTCAACTGCAAAATGGAGCAGCATTGGGAAATGGGAGAGTATCTGTTTGGTGCAAATGGGCTTACATTCTTATGTTTCTTAAATGCTCAGTGAGTTGATTGAGTTGAACAAGAAGAAGCTTTATTTCCAATATTTATGTTATTTTTGTCTCACATATATAACACTTAAAACCTCCCTCCCATGAAAACTGCATATTATCTGATGGCCAAAAGTGCAATGACAGTCCTCAATCCTCACATCCCTGGCACTAGGCCCTCCTCCATCGTTTCTCCTCACTAACTTATATACGTCACTTCCTCTCTCAAATGCACATTTGGTTTTTCCTACATCTAGGTGCTCTGTCCCAGCTCCTTAGCAACTCGGCTAATAAGTGATAGACAGCAATTTCCCTATCTTTGCAAACTTACGTGGTCTTTGGACCTCCACCTTCTGGGATTCAGGCAAAGGAAGGAAATCTCAAAGCATGGCAACAGATATTCCCTCCAACTCTTTTAAGTTGGTGCTTGGACCCAGGAAATTTGATAGACTCAGGGGCGTCAGAAATTCTCACCCTACTCAAATTTCTCCCTCCTAACTGGCCGACTGTCAGTACTTGTGTTCCACAACTGAGGGCTCCTTCCTTTAGGTTAAGGCATTGCCCTTATTAAAAAGGAAGAGGAACACTTTTAGGACAGTTATCTGCTATTAAAACTTCGGTGTGCGTTAATAGTTTCTTTCCCACACCTGAGCTGATAAAACCCCCTGAAGAGGGGCTTCAAAGAGGATTGCGGTAGAGGGGAGCAAAGTCCCAAGCATGGAGCACAGCAGGAAGTCAGGCTCCCTGGGCAGCATCAGGCTCCTGGGCTCTTGGGCCCAATGGGAGGAGGAAGAAGCTGTTAGGATCAAGAAGAATTTGAAGCAAATGGAACTGTTCCCCATTTGCTCCCTTTTGCCTTGAGCGGGACAAAACCAGAGCATCTCGTGGAGCTTCCAGAGTCCCTGGAGTGTCAGTCTGGCTCCTCCCAGTGAGAAGGCGGGCCTGGCGAGTGGGCTGGGGCTCCTGCCCAGAATGCCTGCTTGACCTGACACCACCATGAGCCAGCTCTGCCCGACTTGTCCTGCCTCTGCCTCGGACGGTGGCCGACAAGCTCCGTCTGGCTTGCGGGCTGTTCAAGAGCCTCTGGCTTCCGAGAGCCTCACTGTTGGGCTCACACTGGGTCCATGCACGCTCCGGGGATAGGTTGTCCACACAGCCAGCGCTCTGAAGTGATGCTCTTGGACGGTACTCTGCCATCTCATGGGTGAGCAAATGCCCTCCCCTCCCCCACCCCCATCCCCAGGCCAGCGTGGTGACCAATAGCACAGGCTCGGGGTCAGACTGCCGGGTTTGAAAAGTGGCTCTGAAAAGCTGCTCAACAGCTCCAGGCCTCAGTTTCCTCATCTGCAAAATGGACTAGTACTGACCTCAGGGCAGAAATGAGGGTAAAACAGGGTAAAGCTTGGGGCACAGCCCCTGCCACGCAGTGAGCGCTTAATCGGTGCTCACTGCAGGTCTTGGAGATGCTGCCCCTCCTATGGGCCTTCTCTGGCGTCCCAGCTGAAGCCTTTTTCACCTCCTCTGACCTCAGATGGCCCCAGCTGTCCCGACATCTGGAACGGGCCATTTCCTGCCTGTGCCCACGTCAGGCTCTCTCAGCCTGACCGCTAGCCGAGTCTCAGTGAGCTCCACTTGGGGCCGTGCCCAGCTACATACGTGGTAAAAGCTTGTTGACAGATTAGTACAGAATCCCGTGGAAACACTTGAGAGGTTTCAAAAGGAGAGAGAGGAAAAATGCTTCCTTCATGAGAAGCATTATCTCATGGAGGCAGGAGTGGGTTAACAGACAGAAGTTTCCAGAATGGCTCCTTAGCATCACCAAAGATTGAGAATAGGAGTTCAGGCTGGGGGGAGCAGCCTTGGGCCGGAAGGCTGGGTCCAGAGCCCTCCCCTGCTTCCCAGAGCAGCCCAACATCTGTCAATTCACAGACTACTTTTCCCTGTAAGATTGATTTCAGCAAAGGACTCTGGCACAGTCACATAAAAGTTTTAAAGTTTCAGATCACTATTTGCAGCGAGGAAATGCTGTTTGAACAAATCGTAGATCTTTGCCTTGAAATTCCAATCCTTTTAGAAAACTTGGGAGAAATAATTATGAATGTGTGTCCTTAAATATTAGTCACTCTTTATCCTCAATGATATCACACAGCTGTGCTGGGAACATATGCATTAGTGTGGTCCTTTGCTGAGTGCCCCCCAAAGCGGGGAGTATCATTTCCCCGACCCCTGAGACGTCCTGCCTCCCAGGTCTTTCACCAAGTTAGAGACCCAGGTTTCTGTTTCTCTTTTTAAATCATTGGGCCCATTTTCCTAGTGAAGAGTCATAAGGAAGGATGAAAATGTTTCCTTTGAACAAAAAAATTAATTTTATACCTTGAAAAGACCAGAAATAAAAATGTCTTGAATTTTGCTCTTCCTATTTAGATCTGTTTGGTTGACGCAGTTATTTGAGAGCTGTCTGGCATATTTTTGCAGATAATGCAATAGAGAAAGACTTCACAGTCTGCCACAGAGAATTGAAGCTGGGACCGAGGGCACCCCAAACCCCAGATCAGTCTCCTAGTGTAGCTATTTTAGGTGAGCTTTTGGGCATAAGGGGTTGTGTCCTACAGAGAAGGAGACTTCTTCATGCTTTACCCTGAACAGAGCCCAAAGCAATTACCACAAAAGAAAACCATTTTCCACCTGCTTCCCCAGGACCCAAGACAGAAATGCAGTGACTTCAGTTCCCTGGTCACATGTGGCTGGGGCAGTACCTACCCATCACTCTAGTTCCTCAGGGCTTGAGAGCAGGAAAAGTAAAATAAGGTATCATTTTCTCCACCCTTGTTCCAAAAGGCCGCTTCTGTTTCCTCTTATGTCCCCAAAGTCACTGAAAGAAGACACCAGATCCACAGAGCACAAAGTTAATCACCAGTTCCCGTTCTGATGAGAACCTCTGCTCCCTCCCAGTAACGAAAAAGCGTGGACATTAATTCCTCTGTATAAATAAACTCAGATGATGAGCTTTACAGGTTGAAAATGACCTTGTCTTTCAAAACAGTCACTTCATTTTGTTTCAGCAGTTGCCCTTGATCTTGCTAGTTGCTAACTTCACAGGGCTTCTTCCTGCAAAGGCAGCATCACCACGGAGGACCGGAGACTGCGGGTAGGAGGCAACTTCATATTGTCCTGGCCTGATCTGCTTGTTTTACAGAGACCGAAGCCTGTCGAGTCCTGACCCAGCTCCTGGCTGGACAGTACGTGGCCCGCACTCTCTCCTGCCTCTGTATTTCCCTGGGAGGTTCTGGATCCTTGATTTTGCACTGATTGCCAGACGTTTCTCCCTTTCGGCAGTACCTGTGTGTCCTTGGGGACACAAAATATCACCTCAGACATTTGGTTCCTCTCTTCCTAGCCAATCTCCTCTTCCATTTACCTCGTAAAATCAATTTCTCTGAGGAATAACTAATTGGGTTTGCTATTTAAATACCCCCAGGCATTTAACGAGGGTAGAGACTATGGAGCTGGGGGAAAGACAGCACGGTAGAACTCTGGGCATCAAGAAACAAGTGGGGAGGTGCATCAAGAAGAAAAGGCCCCTTGGGTCCCTTGAACTTACATCGTATAAGACCCTTCCTATTCTTCACAGCTAAATGTGCCTTTCTGGACTTGGGTGTTTGACCAATACTTACATCAATATGAAATCAATTTTTCCTTTGTTTTCTTTTCGAAGACCAGGAAAATTAAACTCAGGGAGGGTAAGTGACCAGCCCACAGTGCACTTAGTTAACAGGTGCTGGGGTAGGGATTCAAACCCAGGCCTCTGGGCTCCCCACTACGCCACCTCCCCTTCACGTAGGTGTCAAAGGTCCGGGCCACTTGCAGTAGCTCTCACTGCTGCCAGCTGCAGGCCTGCTTTGAAATCTGGGGTGAGCTCTGCCCTTCTCACCCACCCACAAGCCCTGATGTCATGGGCATTGAGTCCTTTGCTGCTGATGCAAATAAATCTGGCCTCAGGATGTACCCCCCCACCCCCCAGCAATGAACAGAATCCAGACTAGGCAGAAATGCTGGGCCACCTGCTCGGTGCCTAGAGCTCCCTGAGGAGGGAGCTGCTGGTGGGGACAGAACACCTCGTCCTGGGATTGCCTCTAGATCTTCCAGGCACACATTCTGTGGCAGAGCTAGAGCCCAGCTGTTAGTTGCTGCCCGCACCCCAACTCCCCACCCCCAAGCATGCCAGCCGCTAGGATCCAGGCACTGGAGAGATGGACTCACTTGTCCCCCTGCCGCCTCCTCCTCCTGTAACTGACCCGGGTGCCTTGGAACCTGCATTCCCACCTTTGTAGTGTGCAGAATATTAGAAGCGCAAGGGTATTGTAGCTTCCTAACTGCAGCAGGGCCTCTGGTAGGATCTCTCATATGTATAAGGATGAGGTGTGAGTGGTCTCTTATGAGTATAGAGAATTCAATTAGGCGGTTTGGAAATAAAAAAGCCATGCCCACATTAGTGCAGCCAGGGGAATCAGAGCCATGTCTCTAGTGGCATGCCACAGGGCTCAGCTCTCAGCCATGTCCTATTCAACTTTTGCTTTAATCAGTGCCATATATGAAAATACAGAAGGCAGATTCATGGAGTGGGTGAGAGCAGGCTTTGAAAGGAGATGGAATGGCATACAAGTCTCAGCTTTGCCACTTGGCTGTGTGACCTTGGGGAAGTTACTTAACCTCTCTGAACCTCAGTTTCCTCTCATACAGTTTTTATGTGGATTAAGTGATAAAATGTATGTGGCTGACATACAGCAAGCGGTCAATAAATGGCGTGTACTTTGGGTATCACATCTGTGAATGAGATGGAGTTGGGAGGACCCTGCCTACCAAGGGTGCCAAAACGTCAAGTGACTCAGATAAATGGGAGAGTCCAATACTTATTCCCAACAAGTCAATTGTACATGCATAAGACAAGGCCTTCTGGCTTAGTAGCAGCACATGTTATAAGACATTGGGTTTTGGATGATGGTAGCTGGTGATGGGGCACCAAAAGCTTATCTTGGGCTCCGGTAACAGCAGGGTGGTTCTCATTCTCTGTGCCCAGTCAGGCAAGAATACAGGAACCTGCTCACAGGAGAATGACCATGACAGGGAAGAGACTTGAACCTGATGAGGAAAGGCTGGGTGAGCTGATGCGTCTAGCCTGGAAAAACGAGGCAGCACAGGTGTGAGAGCTGTCCCTTCATGGAAGGCGGTCTTTTAGAAGATGAAGTTGCCTGACTCCATGTGGTTCCAGCAAAAAAAAAAAGTGTATCCTCGATATGGGGAAGCTGAGGGAGAGAAAAACCTGCTGGCAATCAGGGCTGTGCAGAGAAGACCTGGAGCAGCCATGGAATGGTAGTGAGCTCCCCATGCTGGAGACGGCAGGGAGGTTGCAGAAAGGAAGAGGCAGCGGCTTGGCGGCTGAGATACAGGATTCTGACTTCGAATCACTCACTGGGGAGAGATAGAGCCTTTACCGTGACATTAAGTCTTGCTTGCTTCTTCAGCCGTGTTGCCACCTTGTTAAGACGGCTGATTAGGCTGGAATAGGTCATGTGATCGAATTAATTTGTCTTGCCTGGGCTCTTCAAGACTCGGAACGAAGTGAAAATCCCTGGAGGCCAATGCCTGGATGGCTTTTAATCAGGCTGATCAGACTTCAGCCCTAGGAAGTTTTAAAAGGAAGGGAGAAAAGGAAAATTACACCCCAGCAGAGAGGTCTTATTCCAGGAAGTTCAACAAACACGAGGCTCTGCTGATGCTCAGACTGAGCTGTGGACACCTGTCCTGTGGGTGCTGTTGCTTTTCGCCCAGAATTGCACAGGTGAGGTCCCCGCCCCCCTTCCCTCCGCGTTACAGGGGACACGGGTTAGGGCTTGTCAAAAGGGCACAGCAGAAATGGATTTTCATTTGAAAGCACTACACAAATGCACGTGGAGGGCTAGGCCAATTCCTTACAATATTGCCGGACCCTCCTCTTAACCAGTGGGCTCCTGCAGTACCTACACACTACGACAGAGGGCAAGGGAAGACCTCTTGAAGGAGGTGGCACTTGATCTGACTTTAGGATATAGGATTTCAGTATGCAGAGATGTGTGTGAACCAAAATCCTTGTTCTGGAATCCTCGCATGGAAACAGCTGCTGTGGCTCCAGATGCAGGCCTGGGACCTCCCCGCCGCCCCCAGTGCTCTTATAAGGACCATTTGCTTCTGGCTTGCCCTTTTCACCTGGGCTATGGGCAGTAGCCTCCTTGTCATAAAGGAAAGGCCACTTTCTCCTGAAAGCCAGGACCTGCTGGCTCCTGCTGGAGTATGAACTGAAGTGGGGAGCTCTGGGGTGAGGATCTGTGACAGTAGCTTTCCTCTTTAAGCAGGGCATCTGGCCATCTCAGTCCTCAACGTGTCCAGGAGCTTGGAAATCAATGTCAAGGATGAGCTGGAAATCAATTTCACTTGCTGCATATTTGATTTCCTAGGACCCACTTGCCATGTGAGGAGACACCGTCAGAACTGCAAGAAGGCATCACCATGGAGACCAGAGGACTGGCTGAATCCAAGCGAAGCTCCTTCACCAGTCAGTGGCCTGCCAGGTAACCGACTGGTCTCAGCCCTCACCTTGGGAAAGGGCAGACGGAGGCAGAAAGAAGGTAGATAAGTTTCAGGAAGAAATGGTGGTTGAGAAAGGGCAGACGGAGGCAGAAAGAAGGTAGATAAGTCTCAGGAAGAAATGGTGGTTGAGGGTAGGGTTGCAGATTTGGAGAAGAAAGGGGCAGGAGAAGCGGAGTCAGAAATCTATCAGGGAGTCATTTCCTCTTAGGTCGGGTGTTCCGAGCTCAGAAAAGTCTAAGAAAAACTGCCTTTATCTGAAATTGCTCTCATAAAAAGTGATATTGAGGTATTTGCTCAATTCTGGAAGAATTCAAGAAAAAAAAGCCAACCAGAGAAGTTTCAGAAAAGAATTCAAAAGAAAGATCAGCCAGCCGTGGGAGACCGTTGGGTGGATCACGGTGGCACACAGAGGGCAATCGTGGCTCTGTCGGAAATAGCCCCTGGCAGGTCCTCACTCGTATGGGTCTAGACTTCATAGCTTACGTCCTCACAAAAGTATTTGAAAGATTAACTAGGCTCCGAGCTCTGTCTTCCTTCTGATGACATCTGTCCTCCGGCTTCAGTAGCTGTACCACCTGGAGGGAGTCATTTCACCTTTCACGTCTTATCTAAAGATGCATCTAGTAACATGAGGGCTGTGGCAGAGCCCAGTGCTGCCTCACGACGGGTGCTCAACAAATGTTGGGCTCATTATTTCCTTCCACTGATTTTATTTTTTTAACCAAAGCCAGAGTTTCATACAGTCACGTGTTCTACAGGTTTTGCTTAAGAGTATTTTGCAAAAAAATTACTTTATCTAGTTATTCTTCATGTTTTGCATTGTGGAGGATTATTTATTTCACTAGCCACTTACAGCTGGGCATTTGAGTGATTTCCAGTGTTTTTTGTCTTACTAATAAAAGGCCTGTTGATCGTAAGTTAGAGAACACCTTCAACTAGCTCGAATGAAAAGGGTAGGGCTGGGGCAGGGGCTGGTATAAGCTAAGATCCAGGCCACCTTGTGGAAACGGAGCCAGTGGGGCTCATAAGGGGCCGTGGGGAAGCAGCTGCCTTCCCTCTCTCGTTTCTCTAGCAGCATTTCATGATCTGTGTGCTTTTTTCCTGCGTGCCTCCTACGTTTCTGGCTTTCTCTGCTCACACCTCAGCAGGCACAGGCTGAAAACAGTCTTCACCATATGATCCTGAGTTGAAACACCCGACCCCATCTTGGAGTGGTTTTTAGTTCCGAGGCTTGAGTGACTCTTTGGGTCAGTCGTCCATCCCCGAGCCTGTTGGCTGAGGCTGGAGCTCCGGGGAGTATGACCTTGCTTCTCTCCCTCAGCAGAGGGAGGACGTGGGTGTGGGGAGTGTCAGAGCGGAGAGGCTGGGCTGGGCAGGCACCTTGCCATTCATCTGCAGCAGCCGCTGTAAGCATCTCTGTTTGTGGGATGTTCCCTCACTTCAACTTATTCCCTTAGGCTATGGTCACAAGTGTGTGTTGGGGATCAAGGTATGTAACAATTCATGACTCCACGCCAGGTTGCTCAGAACTGATTTCTTGGGGACAGTGGCATGCACAGTGGGTGCCCAGTCAGGAAAGCTGAACTCCAAGGAATAGTTGAGTCTCTCTTTCCGTTCCCCCCTGGCCAAGACGGGGAAGCAAGAGGCAGGGCTGAGGGAAGCTTTTTTACAGAAAACTGAAGCTAAGATGAGCTCTGGGCGTGTGGACTGCCTGGTCTCGGGTGCTTGAGGCCCAGGTGGCGTCCGCTCCAGGAGAGAGGTCAGGGCACATTGCACAGGAACTTCTGCACAGGGCTGGGGAGAAAACGAGAGTTTGTATGAAGAGCAATTCATAGGACAAGGGTTGGGGAAAGAACCTACGTTGTATCTGGGTGCTTGTTCCTTTATACCTTGCTCTGAATTTTATCACTATTCGGAAATTGTATTTTTTACTGTTCCTGTGCTTACCAGTCGTAACAAAGAGCTCTACATGGGGCAGAAGGAAAGATGAACAGAAAAGCTTGCTAAATGGCCCATTGGCAGGATCATGCCTTTGATGGAGTCTAGGTGTTAAAGGGACAAAGCCGTAATGAAGAAATGTCCCTTATGGAGGAAGCTCCGTCCCAGGTGGCAGAGGTGGAGGGAAGAAAAGGCTCTTGCGAGTGGGGGCAGAGGGTGGTGTGCAAACCTGAGCCCGGCCCTGGGACCCACATCCTGCTGGCATCTCTGCCCCTGCCCCAGCCCTCTGGGAGGGGGCTTCCGTCTCCTTCTGCACCGCCCTCACTGCGGGTCTGTGCCCTTCCAGGTTGTCACGCCTCATCATCTTGCTGTGCGCCTGGGCCGCCAGGCACTTAGGCCATGAGGACCAGAGGCCTGACTCTTTCCTGGAGCGTTTCCACGGAGCCGAGCTCAAGGAGGTGTCCAGCCGCAAAAGCCACGTCCAGAACAACGCGGGCAGCCAGGAGCCGCCAGACAGAGGGAGAAGGTAAGGGAGGCGGGGCTGCCTGCCCCAAACGGGGAGGGAAGCACTTGCTGCCCCTTCTGTGCAGCGTGGATCCCCCCCGCCCCGCCCAGGTGGCCGGGAGCACCAGTCCCTCAGCTGTTCCCTGAAGAACGGGTCTGTCCTGGGGGAACACTGCGTGCTCTAGGAGTCTCCACACGAGCCCAAGAAGCCCTGTGGGAGCGGAAACCCTTTAACCAGAGGCCGCAGCCTCATGGGCAGCTGACCCTGTCCTCTGCTAGCACCCCCTGGAGTTGGTGCTCTCAGAATCGCACCGGGACGTTAGCCTCACCAATCTCTCTGTTAAAGGACCCTCATCCTACTCACCTTGCACTGTGGCCCACCTTGCTAAAAAACTGGGGCTTTTGTACCACGAACCTCAGGAGTGCCTAGATGGTACCCACAGTTTTATGGATGGGTATACGTACATTCTTCTGGGGAAAAGGTCCAAAGGTTGGTTAGAACTTTCAAGGGGAACCACCCTCACCTCAGGTTGGTTTCAGAACCGTGGGGAGCACAGGGTGGGGGATGAGGAGAGTGTCTGCTTTTTAGTAGGAGAAGGGTCTGCAGAACAAGGGCTCTGAGCACCTTGCACGGCCCCCTGCCCGGTGGGGAGCTTGTGGCTGGTGCTGTCTGGTGCCTGCAAGTAGAGAAATCTGCAGGGGCTGGACTGACACCCCCCAGTCCCCCTGCCCCCCCCCTCCCCCGCACAGAGCTGCTGCCTCCCCTCCCCCTCTTCTCTTTGTCTTGAGAAGTCACCCCAGCCTCTGGTGGGCGGGGAGACCACTGGGTGACTGTGGGTTGAATCCATTGTCGCTGAACAGCAGAGGGTCTCTTTAGGACCCTTGGGGCAGTTGGGGGAGAAGAGGTAACAGGTTCAGGGGAAGCGGACCTCCCCTCGGCCTCACAAACAGGAGGACACTTGCTCAGAACCTGTTTTAAGGAAAAAGGGGCTTGAAAAAGATCTTTTGGCTGAATTCTCTAGCTTACGCCAGGGTTTAGAAGACGTAAAGTGTGAAAAAAGATGCATGATTGTTGCAGAACAGACAGTCCCTATATAATTTGCTAGAGAAAATGCTGTCTGTTTTGGAGTCAAAGGAACAGAAGGGCTCGGTTGCGAGCCCCTCGAAAAGGCAAAGAAAGCCCCTGGGGGGTAAAGGCCATGAAGCCTCAGGGGAAACAGATGAATCTTTCTGGAGCTTCGATTTTATTTCCAGATTTGGGGCGGGGGGTTATGTTTGTTATAGGTTATGCAGTGCATTGCAAAATGTACAAGCGTATTTAAGATAAAATATGAGAGTTCAAAGAGATGTCTTGCCAGAGGCATTAGGAGACCTACATTAGTCTTCTCTGCTGGGGAAAGGTGTGAGAATCTCTGGCTGAGAGGCGGAGGCCCAGTGGAGCAGCGTCCTCAGGCTCCCATTTCCCATGAGCTTGGACTGTAAACCCTCGGGCTCCCTGGGCTGTGGGAAGGGGACCATGGAGGGCCTGGTGCTGGCTGGATGTGTGCAGGGCCATCCCAGGTTCCCAGGACCGGGCATCCCAGGCTGTGAGGGAGCACCAGGACCACGAGGCCCACATGCTGTTCGCTGCTGAGCCAGAAAGACAGGAGGGATGGCAGCTAAGGACGAAGGGAGGGTGGAGGAGGAGGAAAGAGTCGGGGAGGAAAGGAGGTTTGCTAGCAAGCCAGCCAGGCCGGTTCAGTTCCTTTTAGGCAAAGCAAAGACTTCCTTGGCTTAATTGATCAAACAACTTCTCTGCAACTTGAGACTCCGCAACATGGAGATGAACATTAGACTCTGCCCATTTCCCTACGTGACCAGATTAACGGAGGGTTGACCCCATCAGAACCAGGCCCCAATGCCTGGTCACTTGCTGGAAGGTTGAGTGGGCAGGTGAATGCAAAGGTGCAGGATGGGAGCAGATCAATCAGGGAGGCTTCCTGGGGGAAGAAGACTTTGAATTTTCAAGGCCAAGTCCCATCAGCAAAGCAAAGTGTATGCAGAGATGGGTCTTAGTTCTTCTGTGGATTTGGCCCGATGAGACTATGGCAGATTATGGTGCAGGTCACGGGCAACTGCACCCCAGAGAGCTAAACTTTCCTCCATAATCTCACAGTTTTGATTCCCCAGGGGATTTTTAGATGATCTGAACCAATCCTGAAGCAAGCAGTTAGAGCCACACCCTGGATGGGGAGAGGGAGGCTTGGGAGGGATGAGAAGTACCAAAAAGGCATTTGGCTGGATGTTCAACATCATAGAACAGGTGCCCTGAGAGTCAGGCTGGAGTGTCACCAGCGCCTGGCTCTGGGCCCCAGGGTCTCCTGTCCTGTGAATGGTCTGCAGTCACCACAGACAGGCAAGCTGCCCTCTAGCCCTGTGAGGCCAGGCTGGCTTTCTAAAACCAGCTGTCAAAGATGCAAACTGGCAGGTGAGCTCAGGGAGATCACGCCTTTTCCTAAAGAACATCACGAAATACTGCCCAATCCAGCTTTCAGTAAACGTGATTGGTTGTGAAACCAGCCCCCACCTTCTGCCAGATTCTCACATAGATCTGGGGTGGCAGGCCCTGGAGTTCTAAGATGAATGTGGGGCAGGGGAAGGGGGAGGATGGGCTGAAACCTGGGGCAGCTCTGCCCAGTCCTTTTTTTTTTAAATTAATTAATTAATTAATTTATTTTTGGCTGTGTTGGGTCTTAGTTGCTGCGCGTGGGCTTTTTCTAGTTGCGGCAAGCGGGGGCCACTCTTAATCGTGGTGTGCGGGCCTCTCACTGTCGTGGCCTCTCTTGTTGCGGAGCACAAGCTCCAGACGCGCAGGCTCAGTAGTTGTGGCTCACGGGCCTAGTTGCTTCACGGCATGTGGGATCTTCCCAGACTAGGGCTTTAACCCGTGTCCCCTGCATTGGCAGGCAGATTCTCAACCACTGTGCCACCAGGGAAGCCCCAGAGTCCATTTTTTGTCCTGAGAACTGGAAGCGGCCCCTGTGATGGGGTTTCCAAGGGAAGGGCCCTGTGACAGCCATGTCTCTGCAGAGGGGGCAGCAAGTTGCTGCTGCTGCTAACTATGTCCATTCTGGTCCGAGGAGCTTGGCCTGTTCACCCAGGCGCACCCGAGGGCAGGCGCCACGCCGGGTGGTCTCTGTGCCCCCCCTCCATAGCGCCTGGCCCACTGCCTGCCACATGCTAAAACTGGAGGACATTGAGAGGAATCGAGGCTAGGATGCTGGATGGGATTCAAAGAGTTAATCCTCAGTTATTCAGAAGGGTCAGTTTACCCAGGTGTTCATCCTCTCCCCTTCACCAACACTAACTAGTCACAAAAAAATGTCTGTCCCTGACAATAACAATTCCCTCTGTTCAAGCTGTGTGGAAAGGCCCGTGAGACAGGGGATGGGAGTCCCAGAATAACCGCCTGGGGGCAAGGGGTCCCCAGCAATTGGACTTGAGTTCAGATTCCCATGCTGTGCTCTCTTTACCTCCCTGCAGTGACTGGCCCCTGGCCAGAAGCAACACCAATGCCTGCAACAACTCAGAGAAGGAGTGAGTACCTCTGCTCCCTCCCACTCCCTGCGGCCAACCACCTCCCTGTAGACACCCCAGCTTTGTACTGTTACTTCCCCCGAACCCCACCAGACCATTCTAGGGTCCTGCTGCTTCCACTGGAAACCCATCCCCGTGGACAAATGGGGAGAGGGACCTGGTCTGTGTGACTTCTTGGGGCAGGTCATTTTATCTCTGTGTCTTTCATCGTTCTTATCTAGAAAGCGAAGGGGTTGGATCGGTGAACATTTTCAGTGCTAACACCTCTGTTGCTATGTATCTGGTGCAAAGCTGGAGTCCCTTTACAGAGCAGTGGATAAATCTCCTTCATGATGAGAATGCACTTTCCATTCTACATCCTCAAGCTCCTGTGTGCCGGTGAAGTGCCCTTGTCTTAAAGCCAATTCAGGCCAATTTGGAGGGCATGATCAGGACAGTGGAAAGAGGAAATTTAAAGAGTTCCAGAGATTAGCCTCTTGAAACCGTGACCCACCGTAATTCCTTCTTACCACCCGATGCTGAGCTGGCAGAGCAGTTTGATGTGTGATTCTGGCAACATCACCCAAGAGCCCAAGCAGACAGTGTGCGTATGTGTGTGACCATATTTGTGTGTGAACACGTGTGTGTGTGTGCCCCGTTCTCCAGCCTTCCTTTTTAGGTAGCAGAGTGGGGTCTCAGTTGGAGCTTAGGGGAAAACCATCCATATCAGCCAAGAAATGCCAATTCCTTGACTTCCAGTCGACCAAGAACTGTGCCGAGGCTTTTTCTTGTTAGCTTTTTCCTGTTATTTCCCTTTGTTCTTCTGATAGAACTTCTTTCCATTTCTCTCCATGAACCTTAGATGCATTTTGGGGCTTTTTTGTTTGTTTTTAAAATTTTTTTTTTTTTTTTGTGGTACGCGGGCCTCTCACTGTCGTGGCCTCTCCCGTTGCGGAGCACAGGCTCCGGACACGCAGGCTTAGCGGCCATGGCTCACGGGTCCAGCTGCTCCGCGGCATGTGGGATCTTCCCGGACCGGGGCACAAACCCGTGTCCCCTGCATCGGCAGGCGGACTCTCAACCACTGCGCCACCAGGGAAGCCTTAAATGTATTTTTTTAATTGAAGTGAGTTTACAATGTTGTGTTAGTTTCTGGAATACAGCAAAGTGATTCAGTTACACGTATATACATTCTTTTTCAGATTCTTTTCCATTATGGTTTAATCACAGGATATTGAATATAGTTCCCTGTGCTCTACAGTAGGACCTTGTTGTTTATCCATCCTACATATAATAGTTTGCATCTGCTAATCCCAAACTCCCAGTTGATCCCTCCCCCATCCTCTCCCCCTTAGTTGCATTTTGTTTACATAAATTGGGACATCAAATCCAGAGACCCAAATGCCAACAGTCAAGAAAAATGAAATGATTTAATCTGCAAAATGATAGCTACTGTGATATGTGTTTGATGCCCTTGGAAACCTGGTGTTGAGTCCCGCAGTCAGGCAAAGGCTCAGGGCACCAGAAACCATAGGTAGAGGTCTTGTGAGTGGGTCTCCAGGCTTCTCCATCCTGGGGCTGGGATGTGGGCAAGGATGGTGTGGATGCCATCAGCTACATCAGGCTCTTATAAATCTTTTCAGATGGGCTCGTATTGTGGGTCCACACTGCAGCCAAGGACTGAGGGACAAAATTGGGGGCTGCCCCCAAATGGAGCCACCTGGATACAAAGATACAGAAGTAATTCTTATGGACACCTTCCCCCATTCTTCCACCACATTTCTAGCATTTTCACTTAGTCCCATGGGTTCTGAAAATTTCTTTCTCCCGATCAATCTGTTCTCAGCCAAAACCAGCCTCATTTTGTAGCTCTGTGTAGGTCCCCTGGGGCAGTGCTGGGTGGATTCCGGGACACAACTGGATGGCACGGGGTCTTCCCTAGGGCCTCAGCAGGTTGGTAGCTAGAGGAAAGTCCAAAGCTTGTAACCTGGGGCCACAAATCCTGAACAAGGGTGGCAGAGCCTGGTGTAATTAAACTCCCAGCAGGGCTAAGTGTGCCCGATAAGCTTGTGGGCAGCGCCCTCTGCTGGTGTGTTGACATTAAGGTTTCAGCTGCAGAAAGACGAGTAGATTCAAGAGAACAGAGGATGGGTGAGTGTCCTTGCTCTTCTCATTTAAAGATTCTAACAACTTTTGTTCTTAGTTTATTAATATGCTCACTGTCAAAAACTTAGAAAACACAGAAAAGCACCCACGAGCATACACCCATAAAAAAGTACACTTTACGTTAGCAGTTGAACCCCATTATCAGAGACAACCCCTCTTCACATGTTGGCAAATATCCCTCCAAGTTTTCTCTAGGCATATATATTGAATAGATAGATACATGGATACATAGATACACAGATACATAGACAGATGCAATATGTTTAATATATGTACTGGTTAAGAGCATTTGCATCCCAACTCAACCACCTTTGTGACCTTGAGCAAGTTACCTGACCTCTCTGTGCATCAGTTTCCCGACTTGTGAAATAGGGATTGTAATTGGCATCTTACAGAGTTGTGTTAAGACTAACTATTCTAATACATGTGAAGTGCTTACAACAGTGCCTGGTACGTAGTAAATGATCAATCAATATTGACTACTGTGGGAAGCAGAGTAATTTCACTACCACAACCTCACCAAAAATGTTTCCATCCTAATCCCTGGAACCTGTGAGTAGATTAATTTTACATGACAAAGGAGACTTTGCAAATGTGATTGAATTTAAGGACCTGCAGATGGAGAGATTATTCTGGATTATCCAGGTGGGCCCAGTGTAATCACATGAGTTCTTAAAAGCAGAAGCGGGAGGTAGGAGAGTGAGTCAGAGATATGAGACGGAAGGAGGAGAGATTTGCAGTGTGAGTGGGACCGTCCTGTCATTGCTGGCTTTGAAAATGGAGGAAGCGGGGAGGGAGACCTGAGTCACGGATGCAGCAGCCTCCAAAAGCCAGGGATAGCCCTCCATCTACAGCCAGCAGGAAAACAGGGACCTTGGCCCTGAGCTTCAAGGAGCTGGATTCTGCCTGCAATCCCAGTAAGCAGGAAACAGATTCTCTCCAGAGCCCCCAAAAAGGAACACAGCCTGAGGGCACCTTGATTTTCATCCAGTGAGATTATACGACTTCTTCCAATCTCCAGAACTATAAGAGAATAAATTTGGGTTGTTCTAAGATACTACACTTGTGGTAATTTGTTATGGCAACAGTAGAAAATCAGTAACACAGCTTTCGATCCCAGAAGTGGAGTGCTGCTGTAACAAATACCTAAAATGTGGCAGTGGCTTCAGATTTGACCCTAAGCAGGATCCAGAAGAATTTTAAGGAGCATGTTTTTGTTAAAAAAGCCTAGATTGCTTTGAACAGGTTGTTAAAAGAAATATGAATGTTAAAGACTCTACCAGTAGCACAGGGAGATCAGCTCGATGCTTTGTGACGACCTAGAGGGGTGGAATAGGGAGGGTGGGAGGGAGGGGATATGGGGATGTATGTATACGTATAGCTGATTCACTTTGTTGTCAGCAGAAACTAACACACCGTTGTAAAGCAGTTCTACTCCAATAAAGATATTAAAAAGTGGGGAACAATCATCAGAAAAAAAAACGATAGCAGTGAGGGTTCAGAAGGAAAAATGGGGAGCATTACAGAGAAAAACCTAAGTTGCCTACATACTTCATTACCTAAATGGTCGAAACAGACTATTAGTAGAAATCTGGACTTTAGGGGTGCTGCTGGTGAGGGCTCATAAGGACGTGAGGAGCAGGCTTTTAGAACCTGAAGGAAAGGGGATTCATGTTGTTTAGTGGCAAAAAGCTTAGTGGGATTATGTCCCACAAATATGGGGGAAGCAGAATTCGTATGCAATGAGCTTGAATATTTAGCTGAGGACATTTCTAAGTTAAGGTACTGAGGGTGCAGCCTGGTTTATTCTTGCTGTTTATGGTAAAACTTAAGAAAGAAATTGAGGGAAGAACTGATAGATGAAAAGGAAACAAGACTTGATGACTTGGGAAGTTCTCAGCCTGCTCAAATGGCAAAAGAGAATAAGTTTTAAAAACTCACTGTCAGGAAAGCACGCCTTCAGGAAAAAGCTGAGGATGTGGGTGAACTTTTGCTAATAACTCAAAGATCAAAAGCTCTGAGTATTCAGTCACATAGAAGACCCTCTGAAGAGACCGAGGGTGTGAACCATGGCTCATCTCAACAGAAGCCAAAAACAGAGAAGAGATTTCTCAGAAAGATCTGTGGATGAGCCTCTGTCTAGTGGAGTGGATCCCTCTGGTATACATGGCCCATTAAGGTCTAGAAGATTTTATGGCAGCAGAAACGCTGCCAGCTTGGACCTGAAGGATAGAAACAGTACGAAATGAAGGAAAACTGTTAAACCTCTAAATTCTAGATGCAGAAAGCAGGCTGATAAAAAAACTACTCAGCTACAAACAGGTGCTACCTTTCATGAAAAAGGAAGGATGACTGAGGGCGGAGCCATGAGCTATAGAGATTGATTCTCAGGCCTTGAAACGTACTGGCCCCTGGCCCTGCTGGATTTCGAAATCACTTGGAACCACTGACTCCTTTTGTCCTCCCATCTTCTCCCTTGCCGAGCTAGAATATCTGCATCTGGTGTCCTATGCCTGCTCCTGCATTGTGTTTATGGAGATGATTCGTTTCTTTAGTTCCACAGGTAGGGAGGACTCGTGTCTCAAATGATTCACACCCAGAGTCCACACACACCTGATTTAGATGATGAGATTTGGGACTTCTGAACTGATGAGACTTAGATGATAATTTTGGACTCTGAGTTGATGCTCTAATGGGATGAGGCTGGGGGATCTTGGAATGGGGGTGAAGTCATTTTGCACATGGGATGCAAGGAAATCTTTGAGAGCCAGTGAAGACTGTAGTAGGTAGCCCGGAGGTGCCCATATGCTAATCCCCACATTCTGTGACTATGTTACCTTACACGGCGAAAGGGAGTTTGCAGATGTCATGAAGTTTAAGGACCTTGAGATGGGGAGATTTTCCTGGCTTATCAAGGTGGACCCAGTCGAATCACATGCATCCTTAAAAGTGGAGAAGCTTTCCCAGCTGCAGAGAGATGGCATCTTGAGAAGGACTCAACCCGCTGTTGCCGGCTTTGAAGATGGAGGAAGGGCGCCACAAACCAAGGATGCAGCAGCCCCTAAAAGCTGGGAATGTCCTCAGCTTGCAGCCGGCAAGAAAATGAGGATATTGGTCCTATAATTGCAAAGAACTGAATTCTGCAAACAATCCAAGTGAGCAGGAAACAGTTTCTTCCCTAGCGTCTTCAGAAAGTATTACAGCCCTGCCGACACCTTGACTTCGATGAGACCACTACCAGATCTCTGACCTACAGATCTGCAAGATCATACATTTGGGCTGTTTTAAGCCACTAAGTCTGTGGTAATTTGTTCTGGCAGCAATAGAAAACTAGTACACCTATTATTAGAAAATCTTTTGTAGTCTACTTTTTATTCTTTTTTTTTTTTTTTTTTTTTTTTGGGTACCGGGGCCCTTCTCACTGTTGTGGCTTCTCCCGTTGTTCAGATTTGATGGAGAAATCAAAAGGCAAAAAATTTCTGTATATTAATCTTGTATCCTGCAGCTTTAATGATTTCATTGATTAGTTCTCATAGTTTTGTTTTTTTTTTGCGGTACGCGGGCCTCTTACTGCTATGGCCTCTCCCATTGCGGAGCACAGGCTCCGGACGCGCAGGCTCAGCGGCCATGGCTCACGGGCCCAGCCGCTCCACGGCATGTGGGATCCTCCCGGACCGGGGCACGAACCCGCGTCCCCTGCATCGGCAGGCAGACTCCCAACCACTGCGCCACCAGGGAAGCCCTGTAGTCTACTTTTTAACTTAGCGAAATCTGAGGAACGTTTTCCCCTGTCACTGAATATTCTTCCACAGCCTCGTTGTAAGTGGCCTCATAGAATTCTGTGGTTGATGCAGAATTTCCTCTGTTGTATGATTAGACTGTTTATGCTGTGACTATTAGAAATAATGGTGGTGATGATTCTTCTGTATGCATGTTTGCACACATCTTTGATTATTTCCTGGGGAAGTGCTGTGTAAAGTGCATTGGTCCTTTTCAACGAGTATTTAATTAGCAGACACTTATTTCTCAGCCCTTCCTTACTCCAGGGGAAGGAACAGGGGAATCAGAAGGGCCTGCGGGTGATTCCGGGGGTGCCTGAGGCAGGCAGGGTCTTTTACCCTCCACCTTTGTTTCCTCGGCTGTTCAGTGGGCAATAATGCGTGCCTTGCAGGACTACTCTAACCGTTAACAGGTAACCCTTGTAACTGTGTCCAGCCCATGAAAGACATGCAATAAAGAAGGGGAAGCAGAGTAAAGCTGTGTGTTGAGGAAACATCTGCCCTTACAGGCCCTCCCTGCTGATGCAGACAGGAGGGCGAGGCCCCACCTGCAACGCCACATCCAGCAACGTCTGGAAGCGTCTGAGCATGGCTGCATTTGCCTCAGACACCTTGAAGACTTGCTGCTGCACAGCACACCTGTGCCTGCCTAAGGGTCTTGCTTCCTTTCTGTCCCCTGGCTTTCCCATCGAGGGCCAGGTTTTCATGTGACCCCAGAGCAACGGAAAAGCCACCCCCTTTCCTCAGAACAAAGAGCGTTCCATGTGACTCCCAAAACTCTGAGTGACTTTTCCACCCTAAAGGTGTGGATTTGGGTTTATTTCCCATTACCTCAAAAGTTTCCAGTCTCAAGCTGCTTGTGACTTTCTAGGGACTCACAGAAATAGGTCAGAAATTGTAGAATATTAGACTGAACCATTGCGTACATTTCAGTGTATACAATGGATACTTTGGTGGAGGTGGTACCCTCCCTCTTCATGAATAATAATAACGATATTATTCATGAAATCAACAACCTCATTTCATCCCAGTGTGCTGGAAAGATTGGTTTCCTGCACCATGCCCTCTCCCCCGTGTCACTGTGGCCTACCCTCTCCCCATGGTAATGACCTTGGTATTTGAAAATTGCTAAATGTCACCCTGTGTCATCCAGTGACAAGGCGAAAAAGGAGAAAGAAAAAAAAGAAGAGAAAAAGGAAAACCCAAAAAAGGAGGAGTAAGTACTGAGAGAAACTGCCCCCAAAGAGGGGGCTCCATGGTCACAGCAGGCCTGGTTCCACACCACCTGGCCCTGGCCCTGGGGAGGAGAGAGATGCAGTCAGGCCTTAGGGTCAGCCCTGGAGAGAGGGCTGCTTAGGGCTACAGAAGAGGAGTTGGTCTCAGGCAGGGATCAGGCCTGCTGAGATCACGTGAGGGTCTCGTTCTGCAGGGAAAGTCGGGGAGCCCAAAGCGGGGCTTGTAGGTAGGCAGGTTTGTCTGCAGCCTCAGGTGAGCAGTTCAGGGCTTCCCTGGGAGCCTGCTCCGTTGCCCTCCCCTTGGCCATTCTGTTTGCCCACAAGGTGGCCGTCCACACAGTAGGGTATGCGGAGCCCTTTTCCTGGGTACCAGAAAACACTATATTCACAAACTTTAATTCAAACCCAGTGGCAATGAGTGTTGGGAACGTACAAAGCCCAGTCAATCAGCTGCTGATCTTGGACTTGCTAAGTTGAGGTGAAAACAGAAAGGCAACTCAGGGTCTCCTCTGGGGCGCGGGAGCAGCTCTGCAGGCCTAGGCGGGCATAGGGGGCAGATGGGGTGGGGGAGGAGACGCGTGGACCCAAAGAAAGATCTCCAGTACCGCCTATAAATTCCAATCCTCCGAAAATCCTGAAAATAAACACCGAAAGTACCCTAAGCTATTTCTTCCATTCAGTGTTGGCTGACATAGCCTCGATGATTCCCAGGTTGGTGGTTTTTGGTGGAGAGGCAGGAAATGTCTTTAGAACATCTGCACGATTGCAGTTAGTGAGGTGGAGAGAGCACATCCCCAAGGGAGAGCTCTGGGCTCCCAAGCTCCCAAGTTCAGTGCAGAGAGGAGCTGTCTCAGAACCACCCAGGGCAGTGATTAAATGCACGTTTCCAGACCCCAGTCCTGGAGGGGTCTGGCTGGGCCTGGGAGTCGGCATTTTCACAGAGCTCCCCGAGATGGTTCCAATATCACTGTGCTCCACTTTCCTTCTCGGCACCCTGAAGGCTATGGATGATACCCCAGGACATGGGAATGTCATCACTGTGGTTTTGTAGTCACCGGTGGCTTCCTGGGGTGCTGAGCTGGGAGAGAAGGCCTTCAGAGTCTGCCCTGCTCCCAGCCTGGGTGGGGTCACCCATACAGGGACACCCATGTGACACCCCTGGGACTGACAGCACCCTATCTGGGAAGCCATCTCTAGCTGAAGCCCACAGTTGCCCTGGGGTCTCTAAGCTAGGCCGGGTCTCTAAGCCTTTCCAAAGCTGTGGTCTTCCAACGCACTGTGCTGCTTGTGCGTCAGTGTTTCCAGAAAGAAGGACGCCATCGTGGTGGACCCCTCTGACAAAATGTACTATCACTGGCTGACCATCATCGCTGCACCCGTCTTATACAACTGGTGTCTGCTTGTTTGCAGGTAGGGGCGTGGGGCAGGGCCTCAGCACAGAGCTCTGAGTCCCTGGCAGCCACCATCCAGCTGCATGTGCCTCAGGTCCTCCTGGGTTCCCTGAAGCGCTGGTGGAGGCCTGGCTTTGAGATCAAAGCCATGGTCCTGGCACCCTGGAGCCTCCTTGATGGAGTCGCAGGAGGAAGATGCAAGGGCCAGCCGTTTCTCTTCTGAGGGGAAGTGGGAGGGGCTGGGTCACTCCTGAGCTGACCTGCCGGACAGGGATGCAGGCGCCAGGCGACGTTTTCAGGCTGTAGGCTGTGGGCTTTGGGTTTTCTGAGCCGGTTGCGATGCAGGGTGAGCTGCTGCTCTTGTGAGGGCAGCCGGGGCCTCGGGGTGCTCCCAAACTGCTAATTTGTGGGGATAGATGTGGCTTGTTCTGTTGTTAATCTCTCAGAAATTGTTATATCTTTGTTGGCATTTAAAGGCTCCAGAAAGGGCAAGTTCTCAGCCCCTTCATCTGAGGCCTGGATAAACTGCCCCCCGGCCGGGGGAGGGGAGCAGTCTTGTCGCTACTGCTGGGAGGCAATGGGACCCACCCTTTGGGGTCAGTCCCAGCTCTTCTTAAGAGCTCTGTGACCTTGAGACAGAAAAGCTTCTGAGAGCCTGGGTCTCCTCATCGAGGCTGGGATGCTGATGCTGGGGTGCATCCCTGTGGGCTGGGCTGTTAGCGGGATGAGCTGACCCCAGGTTTCTAGCACAGAGCTGCTGCCCGCCTTGGTCCCTCCCACCTACACACCTGACCCTTCTCACACTTGTTTAGGGCCTGTTTTGATGAGCTTCAGTCTGAGCACCTGATGCTTTGGCTGGTCCTGGACTACTCAGCCGACTTCCTCTATGGCTTCGATGTGCTAGTCCGAGCCCGGACGGGTGAGTGGGGCCAGGGCCGCAGACCCCACTGCATGATTCGGGGGCCACCTGGGGGCCACAGGGCAGGTTCAGGGAGATCCAGAATGGTAGCCTTGGAGTTCCTCCTCTTGGACAGTGAGAAGAGCCAGGGCATGTTACCCCATGGCTTTTAGAGGAGGTGTAATATACTAAAAGTACATTAGTTTCAGAAGTAAAATCTAAAACAGGGCCTAGAGGGATATGATTTCCTTCAGATTAAGACAGGCTGGGACCTGGGACCTTCTACCAGAGTGCTTGCACTTGCCGCTAGACAAACATCTGCTCTAGCAACAGGACACAAAGAATCTGTAAAGGACTAAAAATAACTACATGCATGTGCAGACCACCTAAGCCGCCCTTCCAGCCCAACCCACCAATCCACCCACATATCCTTTAAGGGACAAGCTCGCCCCCACCCCTCAGGGAGCAAGCAAGGCCACCTGTTATTGTTTTCGCTCCCTTGTGCTACAGCATGTGTCCCAATAAAGGCCTGAATTCCTCATTTGGACTCTTATCAATTTCTGTTGATTAAAGAGTCCAAGGACCCCAGTCGGTAACAAGATCACCTCTAGTTGTGAGTGGGGGCTAAAGCCCCACCCATGCCTCAGTCTCCAAGCTGTGCCTCCTTGGGCCTCCTTTTTCTGATTTGCACAAAGGCATCACATAAGCTGGTGGAGGCCCTGCTTGTCATTTCCAAGATTTTTAAACTAAAAACTTCCATGGTTGTGGATATAAAAACCACTGGATCACAGCAAAACCTCAGGGTGGCTTCATGGTGGACAAAGCATTCCAAGCACGTCTTGTTTTCTCATGAGAACTGCTGCAGAAGACAAGAAGTGTAGGCATGATTATCTCCATCTTACTGCTTTAGAAACTGGGGCCCAGAGATGCTGAGTGGCCAGCCTAAAGGCCACAGTCACCACCCAGCAGGCCAGATGGGTGCCCCCCCTGCTCCAGAATTAGTGCCCTGCATCATAACTTAGAAGATCTCAAGAACACAGCTTGAGGCTTGCCTGGGTGACTTGGCCAGTCCTGGTGGCCTGCCACTCCATGGTTACACGAGCCTATGGAGATGCAAGAGCCCCGTGGGTGGCTGACTCGTTGGGGGGACTCCCTGCTTCAATCAGGCTTCGGTGGGACAGGCAGCCCTCACCCAGACATTGACCCCACCCCTTTTTGTGCTTGGTACTGTCCTTCGCAATCTAAGATTCAGCAGAAGGCTGGGAGAGAGAGGGGGACAGGTGGGCACAGACACCAAGAGGCCATGGATCATACTCCAGGAGAAAAAAATCGTCAGAATTGAGACAAGATTATTAAGGAGGTGTTGAGGAGTCCCCAGGCACACGAGTGCAATGTAATGATCTAGGCACTCAATAAACACGAGTGTAACCAAACAAACAGGGGATGGGGAGCTGTGAAACCAGGTGTCCCTAACATGTGACAACAAACTTGATGTTTGCTTTTCACAGAGGGGGCAGTCCTACCTCTGTCTAGCCCTCCAACTGTGGCCCTGGACCAGCAGCATCACCTGAAAGTTGTTAGAGATGCCCCAGACCTATGGGACCAAACTCTGGGGACAGGTCCAGCTCTGTGACTTACAGAGCCCTTGGCGTGTTGCTGTTGCTCACCCAGATCTAAAAAGCATTTGTTACATTAGTCTCTCCACTCTTTTGCATGTTTGAAAATGAAAGAAAGAAAGGAAGAAAGAGGGAGGGAGGGAAAGGAAGGAAGGGAGAGAGGGATGAAGGGAGACGGCAGGTCATGGCCTATTTGGTGGATTTCACCAGTAATAACGCTTCACGACTCCCAAGGTCCAGCCCATCTCCAGACCAGGGTGGGTCCCAGGCTTCATGTGTTTTCAGAGCCCCTTGGGTGACAGTAATGTGCAACCAGGAAGGAGAACCACTGTGCTCCTGGGCAAGGTTTTAAAAAGATAGGTTGCAGGACTTCCCTTGGTGGCACAGTGGTTAAGAATCTGCCTGCCAATGCAGGGGACACGGGTTTGAGCCCTGGTCCAGGAAGATCACACGTGCCGTGGAGCAACTAAGCCCGTGCACCACAACGACTGAGCCTGCGCTCCAGAGCCTGTGAGCCACAACTACTGAGCCTGTGTGCTGCAACTACTGAAGTCTGCGCGCCTAGAGCCCGTGCTCCACAACAAGAGAAGCCACCGCAATGAGAAGCCCACGCACCACAGCAAAGACCCAATGCAGCCATAAATAAACAAATAAATAGAGTTTAAAAAATAAATAAATATAAATAACTAAAAAATAAAAAAACGGGTCATACGCCATCAGTGACTTGTAAAGTCAGTTTGCTAGGTCATGACCAGTGTTTTCAATTTTTTTTCATAAATTTATTTATTTTTGGCTGTGTTCAGTCTTCATTGCTATGCGCAGGCTTTGTCTAGTTGCATCGAGCGGGGACTACTCTTCATTGCGGTGCATGGGCTTCTCACTGCGGTGGCTTCTCACGTTGCGGAGCATGGGCTCTAGGCGTGCAGGCTTCAGTAGTTGTGGCTCACAGGCTCTAGAGCGCAGGCTCAGTAGTTGTGGTGCAGGCTCAGTAGTTGTGGCGCACGGGCTTAGTTGCTCCGTGGCATGTGGGATCTTCCCAGACCAGGGCTCGAACTCATGTCCCTTGCATTGACAGGCAGATTCTTAACAACTGCACCACCAGGGAAGCCCTCAAATTTTTTATTGTTAATATTTTCAAACATATACAAAACTGAGACAGTAGTGTTATGAATCCCCACATACCCTTACCCAGCTCCAAATGTTATCAACATTTTGCTCATCTTTTTTCATTTATCCTCCCACTCCCTGTTCTTGGATGGAGTTTTTTAAGGCAAATCTCAGACAGTAACCATGTTAGCATGTAACCTTAACTAGGGACCCATTTTTTAAGTATAACTTCCATTTATCCCTGAAAATTTAATAAGCATTCCTTACTACCATTCAAATACCCAATCCACATTCAAATTTACCTAACTGATCTATGTTTTTAGTTGAATGAAATAGATTAGATCGTTGAACAGAAAATACCAGAGTGCATTTCCTGTAGTAATGGTATGTGTGGTTTGTGGAAGTTGTTTCTTTTATATATGTATAACCACGTTTTGTGTGGTCTTGAGCTGAGATACCTTTCTGCAGGCCATGGTCATAAAAAGGCCTCTTTGATGCCCACGTGATCTGTCTTCTTCATCAGGCTTCCTGGAGCAAGGCTTGTTGGTCACGGATGCCAACCGGCTATGGAAGCACTACACAAAGACCTTGCACTTCAAGCTGGACATGTTGTCCCTGGTCCCCACGGACCTGGCTTATTTTAAGCTGGGCATGAACTACCCAGAACTGAGGTTCAACCGCCTACTAAAGTTGGCCCGGCTCTTCGAATTCTTTGACCGCACAGAGACGAGGACCAACTACCCCAACATGTTCAGGATTGGGAACTTGGTCTTGTACATCCTCATCATCATCCACTGGAATGCCTGCCTCTACTTTGCCATTTCCAAGTTCATTGGTTTCGGGACCGACTCCTGGGTCTACCCAAACATCTCAAACCCAGAGTATGGGCGCCTCTCCAGGAAGTACATTTACAGTCTCTACTGGTCTACCTTGACCCTGACCACCATCGGCGAGACCCCACCCCCCGTGAAAGATGAGGAGTATCTTTTTGTGGTCCTCGACTTCCTGGTGGGTGTCCTGATTTTTGCCACCATTGTGGGCAACATGGGCTCCATGATCTCGCACATGAACGCTTCGCAGGCTGAGTTCCAGGCCAAGAGTGACTCCGTCAAGCAGTACATGCAATTCCGCAAGGTGACCAAGGACTTGGAGACACGGGTGATCCGGTGGTTCGACTACCTGTGGGCCAACAAGAAGACGGTGGATGAGAGGGAGGTGCTCAAGTGCCTCCCCGACAAGCTGAGGGCCGAGATCGCCATCAGCGTGCACCTGGACACTCTGAGGAAGGTCCGCATCTTCCAGGACTGCGAGGCGGGGCTGCTGGTGGAGCTGGTGCTGAAGCTGCGGCCTGCGGTGTTCAGCCCCGGGGATTATATCTGCAAGAAGGGGGACATAGGGAGGGAGATGTACATCATCAAGGAGGGCAAGCTGGCTGTGGTGGCCGAGGATGGGGTCACCCAGTTCGTGGTCCTCAGCGATGGGAGTTACTTTGGCGAGATCAGCATCTTGAACATCAAAGGGAGCAAGTCGGGGAACCGCAGGACGGCGAGCATCAGGAGCCTCGGTTACTCGGACCTGTTCTGCCTCTCCAGGGACGATCTGATGGAGGCACTCACTGAATACCCTGAGGCCAAGAAGGTGCTGGAGGAGAAGGGGCGGCAGATCCTGATGAAGGACAACCTGATCGACGAGGAACTGGCCAAGGCCGGGGCGGACCCCCAGGGCATCGAGGAGAAAGTGGAGCATCTGGAGTCCTCCCTGGACATCCTGCAGACCAGGTTTGCACGGCTCCTGGCTGAGTACAGTGCCACCCAGATGAAAATGAAACAGCGGCTCAGCCAACTGGAAAACCAGGTAAAGGTCGGCCTCCCGCCTGACGGGGATGCTGCACAAACAGATGCCAAACAACAGTGAAGACGCAGATGTCTGTCTCCCGCTTTCCAGAGCCAGCTGTCCGTGTGATGCTGCACGGTGTGGGACTTGGCCAGGGTTGAATCCCAGCTTTCCTTACCCTTTGCGAGCTGCATGGCCTCAGTTTCCTCATCTAGAAAATGGGACTCTTTACATCTTTCCCAGTTAAGTGGCAGGTTGCTGTGAGCTCCACAAGAAGCACTGCATGCAGCAGGGCTTTGTAAAGTGTGAGGTGTCCCCTGCTCAAGAGTATGAAAGTGTGAGCACAAAACTCTTTTAATTTTTATCCACGGGGAATTTTTAGACTTTTGAGCTTCATTTTTTTTTTTTTTTATATAAGTGGAAGATGATTTAGTCACCCACCCGCTCCTGCCCCTCACTTCACCCCCTTCTGCTGAGGGAGATGTAACAGAATCTGAAGTACATATGGTAACTCAGATTCAATACACGAGACAGTTTGGGGCTTGTTTCTGACTCTGGTGTACCCTCGCGTGCTCTTTGGGATCCTAGAAACCCTGGCCATTGGTGCTGCAACAAGCACAAGGGATAAAGCCAGGTCGCCCCAGTTGAGGTCACTTCGAGTCTGAGAAGCAAATCCAGGCTCCCTGCCATCCAGCTGCTGTGAAACCGGAATCTGTTTCATAGAAAAGAGCATCTCCATTACGGAAAGAGACATCTCCTAACTCGCCAGCGGGGTTCAAAGACAACCTCTCTCCTGGTACCTGAGTCAGGGTTCTGGGGCAGCCTGTTCTGACTTGGTGGGGAGAGTTATGTGGAGGGGAAAGGCTCCCAGGTTGGAGGTTGGAATGGGGTCCTAAGCCAAACAAGCTGACCACTAGGACTTTTAGGAGATGAGACCCTTAGGCCATGTCTTTGCAAACTGCTCCTTGACCCCTGAAGAGGAAGCCTTGCTCTCCCTTGGAATTACATCCTGAGGCAAAGCTCTTAGCTGAACATGTGCAGAGTGTAGAACCTAGCTCTTTTTGTCTAATCCAGTAAGTAGTATTGCATTAACATTTTATATAAGATATCTCTAGATTTGGGTTCTATGCTTGTGAATTATTACCTTAATGGTCCATCCTTTGCTTAATACCCATTGTAAATTGCCCAGAGACAAGTCACTCTCCTGATGCAGAGAAACCGTGTATGCAGGTTTTCCTGATCCTCTTTTCCATCAGTCTCTCTGTTTCTGTGTCCCCTTCTTCTTCCTTCTTTCTCTTCTCTTCCTTCTCCTCTTCTTTCTTCCTGTTCTCTCTTGTTCTCAGACAAGATGCCCCATTTGCTTTGAAGTCTCTGTGGTCCACTGTTATATAATCCATATTCTAGATAACTTGGCCCTAATGTAGTTCATCCAAAAGGTGCTGCCTTTTCAAGTATGTATTTTGTACTTACATGGGTCTCTTCTGGTTTTTACTATGGATCATTTGACCATTTTAACTTTCTAAAAGGAATTTCAAAGGCCTATTAAAGGAAAGTGTGATCCAAGCTCATATCAACAGCAAAATGTAACTAGCAACGTGTTATCAAAATGCATACATTTTAAAAAGCCTTTTGACTATTAATTTTGCCTACATTCATGTTTGCACAGGAAAAATAGAGACCTGGATTTTAAAAATACTGAATGACTCCTGCTTCATAGTTTGTTATAAGGGAAGATTCAGTCCTGGGGTATGTTTCTAGGGCAATGAGCCCGGCTTCCCCAAAAGAACGGGCGCTGGTAAACAGGAACAGCACATGCTTGATGTGAAGGGGATAAGTACAAAAGCAGGTAAGAAAATGCAACCAAAGCGGCAACGTTTGTCAGAGTGAGTGATTCAAAGCATTCAGATATATAAGAAGTGTATCCCAAGCAGGATGCTAAGATTCCTGGCATCACTTGTCCTGGGTCACCATGGGGGGTTGGTCAGGCAGTTCAGGAAGGCATGGATGGACAGGAAGCTGGGTAAGCGTTTCCCCAGCTTTGTCCTGTGCTATGCCCAAGGAGTTTGGGTGGCAAGTTAGAATATGCGCTTTGGGGAATCTGGACTGCTGTCGTTCAAGTCACAGCCCTGCCCCTTGGGCAGGTTATTTTGCCTCACTAGGCCTTGCTTTCCCCACCTGAAAAATGGGAACCATATTGCCTACCTCACAGAGTTGTTGTGAATAAACTTTAAAATAATACAGTATAATGCGGATGGCCCGTTCAACTCTTGGGTGCACAAAAAGTCACGTCATTGTCCTAGAGAAATAAATGAGTACAATTTCATCTAGTTAAGATGAAAAGATTGTTCCAAGATTGTTGGGAAGTTGAGTCTCGGGTTGTTTTCAGGACTGCCGTTCACTGTCTTGGAACCGGAGACAGGGTTTGTGGTCTCCCAGCCATTGTGCTGCCCCTGAAGGCCGTTCTTCCCTCTGTACTGGGTTCAGCCATGGGGATCCATGCTGGGAGATAGCTTCTCTTTGTGCCTTTTGTGGGAATCTAAGCTCATTGAGGTCCGTGTGTGTGTGTGTGTGTGTGTGTGTGTGTGTGTGTTTGTGTGTGTGTGTGTGTGTGTGTTTGTGTCTGTCTGTCTGTCTCAAGAGAGAGAGTCTCTGAAACAAAAAAGAAAGAAAATGTTGGTGGGCACCCCTCAAGGTATGGACTGGTGCAGGATCCCTGGCAGAACCCTGGGGAGGTGAGAGGTGGCAGGACCTCAGATGAGCGGGCTGCAGCTTTTTGGCTCTGGGGAAACCAGCCTGGTAAAGAGTCCAGTGCCTCAAGCTTGGAAAGTCCCAACACTTCCAGGCCTCAAGGAGCCACACAGAGCTGGGCAAAGGCTATCTTGGCAGTAACAGTGTAAAAGGAGCATCTGAAAAAATTTGTAACTCAGCTGCTTCAGTAAGAGAGAAGACTGCTTCATGCCCCCTGAAACACTGGCCCTCAGACATCTGATGCCACCAACTCTCAAAATTAAGCAGGACCAGAGACCTGCTGTAACTTTATCAAGCACACTCTGGTCCCTCTCAGACCCTTCTGCCAGGGTTCTATCAAATAGAAGGAAGCCAAGGCAGATTCCTTCTCTGGGTCTGGGGCCATTAGTAATACCCTAATTACTAATGGAAGGAGAGGTGAAATGCAAACCCTGAAAGAATAAAATGGAGAAGAAAAATGCTTCTCTGAAGTGCAGAGAGTGATTTTGTTTAATAAAGTTGAAGACTTATTCCTGTAACAGCAACCACACTCCTGGCTCCCATACACAGGTAAGCTCTCACACGTGTGTACCCAGAGACATGTACAAATGTTTATTGCAGCATTATTTTAATGCAAAAAAGAAAATAGCCTAAATACCAGAATCTAAGAAAACCCTTGCAGCCCACAGTTATTACAAGGGTTAAGGGGCACCCCTCTCCTTTCAATTTAAAGCCGGAAACATCCTGTGATCTCGGTCCTAAACGGGCTCCTCCTCTCCCTCCCACTTTGCACCCTCGGTCCAGCCTCTCTTCTGACATCACACACGAGCAACCCCTGTCCCTCACTGGACACTGGCCTCGCACTCAGCTGCACACAAATGCAGTCAAGGTTGGGGGAGCCTCCGAGACCCACTTCCGAACCCCTACAATGCTCCCGGAGCCCTCCAGAAATTTTTTTTAAATGCCAAGCAATTGCCAGGCCCCCAGGGTGGGTGCTCCATTGCACCGCTGGGGCACAACTGGTTCGCAGAGTGCACTGGTACAAGCCCGGGAGCCTGAAAGAATAGAAGGAGCACCCCTGGGCTTCCCAACTATGCAGCCTCCTCTCTGCAGAGAAGAAAAGCAAGTGGCTTTTGGCACCTGGATTGTGGTTTTCTTCTCTCTGGTGTCTGCCCCCTGGTGGGTGAGGCTGGTCTAGAAGCTGGTGCAGGCTTCCACCACTGGGTGGAGCTGGGTCTTGGCCCTCTGGTGGACAGGGTCGTATCTAGTGGTGGCTGTGAGCTCAGGAACTCTTCAGGCAGCCCGTCTGCTAATGGGTGGGGCTTTGTCCCTGCCTAGTTAGTTGTTTGGCCTGAGGCTTCCCAGCACTGGTGCCTGTAGGCTGTTGGGCGGTGCCAGGTCTTGGGGCTAATGAGCCAAGGTGGAAGCCCCAAGGAGCATTGTTCCCACACTAGAATGTTCCCCAATATTGCTGCCACCAGTGTCTATGTCCCCCAGGTGAGCTGCAGCCACCGCCTCCCTCAGCCTCTCTGGGACACTCTCCAAGACCAGCAGGTAGGTCTGGCCCAGGTTCCTGTCAGATTACTGCTTTTGCTCTGGGTTCCCTTGAGTGTGAGATTTTGTGTGCTGCACCCTTTATGACTGAAGTCTCTGTTTCCCCCAGTCTTCCCAAAGACTCCTGAAATTAAGCCCTGATGGTCCTCAAAGCCAAATCTTCTGGGGGCTCATCTTCCTGGTACAGGACCCCCCAGGCTGGGGAGCCCAAAGTGGGGCTCAGAACTCTCACTCCTGTGGGAGAATCTCTACAATATAATTGTTCTCCAGTTTGTGGGTTGCCCACCCAGGGGTAAGGGATGTGATTATATCACAAGTCTGCCCCTCCTACCTGTGTTGAAATGGTTCCTTCTTTATGTCTCTAGTTGTAGAATATCTTTTCTGATAGGTTCTGGTCTTTTTTATTGATGGTTGTTCTGCAAATAGTTGTGATTTTGTTGTGCTTGTGAGAGGAGGTGAGCTCAGGGTCTTTCTACTCTGCCTTTTTGGTCATTCTCCCCTCATCCTCTCAAATCTGACCTGCACTTTGTCCCTCAACCTTGGATGTGAGCCTGGATATAACTTGAACCTCAAAAATAGTCATGGGCCTTGAACCAAAGCCTGGATTTGGACATTGGAAGTAGACCTTCGACCTTGCACCTGAACTTTGAACCTGGAACTCAGACCTAGCCCTAGACCTTGGACCTGATCTTTGGACTATACCTCAGATCTCAACCTGGTCAAAGGCCTTGGCTACTGACCTTGTCTTTGGACTTGGACCTGAAAACCAGACACCAGACCTCAGCCATGTACTTGGATTAGTCCTGAACCTTGAATCTGGCCTTAAATCTGATCTTTAGTTATAGATCTGAACCTTGATATATGGACCTCAAACCTGGACCCTAGACCTCAGTCCTGGACCTAGACATGACCTTCATCCTGGAACTTCATACTGAAACTTGATCTGCCCTTGAACATTGAACCTGGAGCTTGGACATGAATTTGAAATGAAACATGTGCTTGACATTATTATACTTTGGACCTAGAACCTAGAATTTGGAACTGGACTTCTAAACTTGAATGTGGGGACTTCCCTGGTGGCGCAGTGGTTAAGAATCGCCTGCCAGTGCAGGGGACACGGGTTCGATCCCTGGTCTGGGAAGATCCCACATGCTGCAGAACAACTAAGCCCATGTGCGCCACAACTACTGAGCCCACATGCTGCAACTACTGAAGCCCATGCGCCTAGAGCCTGTGCTCTGCAACAAGAGAAGCCACCACAATGAGAAGCCCACGCACTGCAACAAAGAGTAACCCCCACTCGCCACAACTAGAGAAAGCCTGCGTGTTGCAACGAAGACCCAACGCAGCCATAAATGAATATATAAATAAATAAACAAACAAATAAACTTGAATGTGGACCTTTGGTTTAACCTCAGATTTGGACCTAGACCTGACCTTGTTCATAGACATGGGCCTGGACCTTAGATCTGGACGTGGATACTAAACTTGGACTTTGGACCTGCATGAAGTTATCAGGGCTCGTGGCTGAACTGTTCTCCTGTACTTTGGTAATGAACCTAGACCTGGACCTTGAACCTGCACTTGGACACTTGTCCTTCATCTTTGATCTGGATTTGTCCAGGATCTTACAGGTTCACTAGACCAGCCAGTGGTGAAGACAGAAAAAAAGCTAACTGATTATTCATTGCTATAATCATGCTTTCTTTATCGAACCCAATGAGAATTGTGGATTCAGTGTTGAAAATAATCAGGTATTTTAGATGTCAGTCCATTTCAAGGTCCTGGGCTCTAGGCATTGATTCCTCCCCCCCTCCCCCAGCATTGTATTTTGAAAATTTTCAAACATGCAGCAAAACAGAAATAATTGTGCAGTTAAACAACCATATACCCACCACCTAGATTCTACCATTTACATTTTATTGTATTTATTTTATCACTATCCATCTATCCATTCTTCTATCCATCCATTAATGCACCTAATTTTAAAATATATTTCAAAGTAAATTGCAGCTATTGGTATTCCTCCCAAATACTTCAGCATGCATATCATTAGAGTTCTGTGTTTACAGATTTTTTTTCTATTGAGGCAAAATGCATGTGTACACAAATATTAAGCATATGTCCTCTGAGTTTTGATAAATGTATACCCTGCAACATACCCCTATCCAGATGTAGAACATTAACAACACTCCAGAAAGTTCCTCACACTCCTTCCCAGGCAACCTCTATTCCACTCTCAGAGGCGACCACCTTTCTGAGTTGTTTCCATCAGAGATTGCTGGTTTTTAAAAAATATCTAACAAAGGTTTTATACTAACCTTTCCTGATATATGGGGCCCATGTGTCAGTGGTCATGGCTTTGAGTGGCTTTTCGTGAATGGTGATGGGAAGTGAGACACCAGGCTAGGTCAGGCCCTGATGGCTCATCAGGAGGATCTTGCATTTGCTGATGGATGACCTAGAATCCAAGAATGGGGGCTGGCTTATGACCAGAAAGTACTAATTTGCCTTGGGCCGGCATAGAACTGGGATTTCCCAGACCCAGGCTCTAATCAGTTAAGCTAATAGGAACAGAGTTGGAGACACATGCCGTAATACTCCCTGACGCGTGGAAGGCACTTGCTTGGTGTCTGGTACAATATCAGGTGCTCTGCATTTCTCTTATATTCAACCCTTGAAGGCAAGGAGTAGAATCCCCATTCTACAGCCATGGAAACTAAAACTCAGAAAAATTAAATATCCCACCCAGTGTCAAATCAATTGAGATAGAGAAAAAAGCACCAAATGTTGGCATTGAATTCACCCACATGCATTATCTGTGATCAGAGCATAAACATTTATTAGTATATATTTTGTGGCAAATTTTGGATTCACGATTTTTTTTTCTAGCAGGATAGCATGCCTACTAAACAAAAATAAAGTTAAATGCAGCCCAACAAAAACCTGGTCTAATGAGAATTTCACATTCTCTTAATGATTTACTAGGATAATCATAGCATAGAAGATAGAAATTTATCTGAATTTTAAAATTTTTCTTTGAGCCAGTCATCGGATGAGTCTGTAGCTCAGTTGTCCTCAGCCTCATCCCCACTAAGACTTCAGTATGTATTTTATAAGGAAAAGAACAAGAACATTCTTTTACCACAGTGCAGTTTTCAAAAGCAGAAAGTTTAACTACCTCCTGATTTAATACTTTTATCTGATCTGTGATCTGTATTCACATTTCAGTGAGTCCCAAGAAGCTGTCCTTTTTCCATGTCCAGGATCTAATCCAGGTCCAAATTGCATTTATTGTCACATCTCCTTAACCTCCTTTCATCTGGAACAGTTGGCTCCTTAGTCTTTTTTGGTCTTTCGCTCCTTTGACAGTTTTTTAAAATAAATTTATTTATTTATTTATTTATTTATTTATTTATTTATTTATTTATTTATTTATTTATTTTTGGCTATGTCGAGTCTTCGTTGTTGTACACGGGCTTTCTCTAGTTGCAGTGTGCAGGGTTCTCATTGCAGTGGCTTCTCTCGTTGTGGAGCACGGGCTCTAGGTGCACGGGCTTCAGTAGTTGTGGCTCGCAGGCTCTAGAGCGCAGGCTCAGTAGTTGTGGTGCGTGGGCTTAGTTGCTCCGCGGCATGTGGGATCTTCCTGGACCAGGGCTCAAACCTATGTCCCCTGCACTGGCAGGTGGATTCTTAACCACTGTGCGACCAGAGAAGTCCCTGTGCAATTTTGGGCCCTAAGATTTAAATGGTTAAAGGTTGAACATCAAATTGGGCTCCAAGGATCCAAACAATGAAAGTAAAAAGGCAAACACTGTAAGTCACATGACTTGTCATCAGAAACCAAGAAACCATGCCGTTCTTATTCAAGAGGCTTACACATTTAGCATTTTAATACATCCTGCCTGAGTCCCCCACCCCCCAACAGCTCTATCAGTGTACAGGCCCACCCCCTGTCTGAAAGAGCAAATTCTCCCCGTCTTGCTGGTGGTGAGTGCGGTTAGTCTTCAATCACACATCTCCACTGTTCATTTCTTATTTTGTGAATGATTTTTTATTCTCTTTGTTCATTTTTCTATTGAGGTTTCATCTGATTACCTCCTACGCTAAATTCCATTCTGACAAAGATCAGGTCTTTTTTTTTTCTTATCACAGTATACCCAGCAAAGGGCCAAGTGCAATAATAGGTGTTCTATAAATATGTGCTGAAAAGTTGAAGGGATGAAGCTCCTTAGGGTAAATTCCTGGAAGTGGAATTAGTGAGTCAAAGTGTAGAAATTCTCCAAAAAGGCTTTTGATGCACATTAAGTTGCTCCCCCAAAAGTTTACATCATTTTACAGTTTATAAGAGTAACTGTGTATTATCATTTTTTTATTCTTTATCAAACTGATAGTTGGGAAATTCCCTTATTTTAATTTGATTTATTTCACTATAAATATAAATGGATCTTTTATATAATAATTGGTTATTTATAATTCTTTTTAAACCCCTGTTTATAACTCTTCCTATATTTCTGTTTTTCTTCTCTTTCTTATTCATTTGTGAGACGGTATTAGGAAAATGAATTGGTATTCCTTTGTCAACATGTGATACAATTTCCTCTCTGCTTAGTTTTTGTCCACAAAAGTTTCTACATTTTTATGTAGTTGAAGTTATCAGTCTTTTATTCATTTTGGCCTTTATGTCATAGTTAAGCCTTTTCATTCAGGATATAGACATATCCACCCATGTACACCTCTAGGATTTTATGGCTTCATTTCATATATCTGAATTCTTTATTTATTTGGAAAGAATTCATTTTGGTAAAAGGAGTTAAATGAGGTTGAGACCACAAAGTTCCAGAGCAGAGGTTTTGATGTAGATAAGATACACACAGTGAAGTGGGGAAATCGTAGATGTAGATGTTCATGTCATGTGGACATGAACTCACAGGCACAGAACAGTTCCAGCATCAGGAAAGACCCCCTAGTGTCCCTTCCCAGTCTAGAACCCCCTGAAAGATAACCATTTTGACTTCTATCACTAGAGATTAGTTTTGTCTGTTCTCAAACTTCATATTATGGAATCATATCGTATTTGCTTTCTGTAGCTGACTTCTTTTGTTAAACATAAAGTTTTCAAGATTCATCCATGATGTTATATATAGCTGTAGTCCATATTCTCATTGCTGTCCACTATTTTTTTGGGTGAATAGAACATGATTTATTTATCCATGCTGGTAGTGACGGGGTTTGGGGCTGTTTCTGTTCTCGGTCGTAATGAGTAAGGTTGCTATGAACATTCTTGTGGTGGATGTATGCGTTCATTTATGTTGGACAAATATACCTATGGATCATATGTTTTTATCTCATGTTTTCTCACAAAGTAATGGGATGGCTCATGAAGTGAGAAGCTTCTTTCAAAAGTTCAGCTACGTTATCACTGGTAGACTTTGACCACCACACTGTGGAGTTTCAGGATCACTCAGTACCAGGAACTCTGTTTTGGGAAGAATAAAGAATCTGTTGCTGGGAGCTGCATGGCTCTACTTCAAGGCCACTGAAAGGAGGCAGCAAACAAACAGATGCCTTTATTAAGGATTCTAATAGTTATTTCTTTGCCTATTCTGTCTACTTGCCAAAATGTAAAGATTTGACCATGTAGAAAAATATAAATCATGTTCCCTCTCTCCTTTCTAAAGTATAAAAAAGTATAAAGCACATTCAATTCACTTAAAATATGAGCAACAGAAAAGGATCACAGCCAAATTCCAGGCAAAGTCATTATTAAAAGAGAGAGAGAGAGAGGGAATAAGATAATGTCTCTCTATATAATGAAATCCACCAAAAAGACATGCTCACAAAACAGATGTAAACTGTGACCTGAGATTTCAAAATCAGCCCAAAGAGATTAGGAAAATGATGGACACACTAAAGAACAACGTAAAGCAAAATCAGGATTGAAGTGATTGAGGAAAAGGGAGAGTCAAAAAGAGAGGTCATAGAACTCAGAAAAGTATTGGAAGTAAAAGAAAAAAAATCACTTCAAAATAAAGACTGAAGTAGAAGAAACACTGAAGCAAATAAACACAATAGATAATGAGAGAAATATAAAAGATGGAAAGGAGGAATACTTTAAAACTCAAAAGTAAATGAAAAAATTGAAAAGATTTGAAAGCGATAGATACAGAGGACAAGCAACGAAGATCTAACATGTTGACAAAAATTTCCAGAGAAGTAAACCAAAACTCTGGAAAAGAGCAAACACTATAACTTATAGTTTAAGAAAACTTTCCTAAAATAAGCTTGAACTGTATATTGAAAAAGCATCCTGCATCCTGACAAACTGAGTCAAGAAGTTGGCATTGAGACATATTCTTGCAAATCTTATGGATCTTTCTTTAAAGGAAAAGAAAAAAAATATTTTAGGCACTCAAGCAAAAAGGCAAAATCACTTGTAAGGGGGAAAAAATAAGGGGAACTTCTATAAAATAGCACTTGATGCTAGAAGACAATGCAGTAACACATTTAATATATTTAAAGAAAGAAAATATGAGCCACAAATTTTATCTCCAGCCAAACTGACCTTGAAGTATAAAGGCCACAGATAAACAGTTAGAAACATGCAGCAACTCAGAGAATACTGTTTCAATGAGCCCTTCCTGAGTAATCTCCCAAAGTACAAGAAGCTTCTGAAGATCAAAGGATTGGGAAGTTATTGGCATAAGGAGTGTCCATTGAAAAGGCCCAGAAACAATGACAATTCGGTAGTATGAGTATCCATAGAACCCAGATTGCAGTCTTTAAATACATTTTCACATTTAAGAAACCAAAATGAATCTGGACATTTTGTTTTGCCAGAAAGCAATGGAGCTATCAAAGGCTACTTATTGGGGTTACATCCATAGGACACGGGAGCCGGCCTGAATGAACTTCCAGTGGCCAAAGATGGGAGATTTGAGCATTGAAAAGAAAAGCAACTGCAGTGGTTTGAACTAAATCAAATATATATACATATATATGTATATATATTTTTTTAATCTGTGAGTTGATAAGTATACTAAAAAGTAATCTATTGGTCACCATTGCAACTTGACATTCTGAAAACCGTTGAGGGGAAAGAATCAAGCACTTATCCTGATCTTCCTGTACAAACTGTATTTCAGAGCAGCCTAAACAGTTGAGGAAGGAAAGTTCTTCTTTATAGAAGAATTCCAACTAAAAAAATCACCTTATGAAATACTGGATCTAGGCAATAATATTAAATGGATGTCAAAACTGCTAGTTGAAAAGTTGATGGGGAAACTTATTGTGGATCAGACTGACAAATCTGAACTCAGTGATCCCCTTTAACGTCACTACAGGTGGATGAATCAAGCATTATGGGCCCCCTCACTTATGTAATAAAAAGGCCACACCACCCATTATGAAATGTTTTCACCAAAAGTGAAAGGAAGGAAGGAGAAGGGAGGTAAGGAGGGAGAAGGAAGAAAGGGAGGAAAGCGCTTCCTCCCTATTACCTCAGCCCCTGATTTATACTAGTCTTTACAGAAAAGATGGCCTTGGAGATGTTCCAGACCCTCAAGCTCTACACCTGGATCAGGTGAGTGTGAACAGCAGCGTTACAGCGATGAGGACAATCGGAGAGAGGCCTGGTAGGTACAGGAGAGCTTTCTGCCATGTACTTACCACCACCAGGCTGTTCTCCTGAAGCAGTGAGCAGAAAGCAGCCTTCCAGAAAGCCTGTTCAGGGATTCTCAAAACCATTTTCTCATGGAATGTGTGTGTGAGCTATGCTAGTACTTTGCTCTGAAATTTAGAAAGGGCAGTCTTTTGCCAATCAACAGAAAACAGGAATGGCCTTATCTTTTCATTTTCCTCCTTAAGGTTTGCTGAAACTTTTGCTCCCTGGTACTATTTGTGCTATTAGCAGACAAAATGCATTAACTATTAGCAAATCGTATTAAGATAACGCTAGCTGCTGTGATAAATGAACTCCCAAAGGTTCGTAGCTTGATGCAGTACAAGTTTCTTACTCTGCAACAGGGCAATGTGGGTGCTCCTGGCTGGCAGGGATCCAGGCGCTGTCTATTTTGGGGGTGTGCCCTCCCCTTGGGTCTCAAAGCTCTGAAGCCTGCAGATGGGGGGCAGGGGAGTTAGGGAAGGCACCCCTGCTTTCATAGTCACCTCAGCCTAGAAGAGATGTACATCACTTCTCTTAGCAAAAATTTGTCATGTCTAGACACACAGGAATACAGGGAGGGGAGTGAAAATTATGGTCCTTGGCTAGGCAGCCCCTTCCTGGTGACAACTCTACACTCTGGAAGGGAGCACAGTCTTTTAATAGACCTATAGTTGTCCATGCAAACTAAAATTAGCAGAAAAATCCTTCAGAATTCAGGTAGCTCACCAGCTTCCTTTTATGTCCTCATACTTGCTCTTGAATTTGACATATTTCATATACATATAATAGAGTCAGTCCTATTCTCTGATGACTAAACATGCCAGGGAAACAGGGTCACCCTTTATATAAAGGCTGGGTAAGGAAAAAATCAAGTGTAGCCAAAATTACCCTAGGAAATGTTTCAAATTGTCCTCTGTGTACAGTCTAGGATTGTGTTAGGTCCAACATGCCTGTATTCCTTTCGGTGGAGCAGACTGCTCACTCTTTGGCTGGGAGCCAGAGGAAGGCATTGGCTTGCTTTTAGTGACTATATTCAGGACTGCCACATATGGCTGCTCTAGTTGTGTACTGCTCAAAAGTGTCCCTTCTAAAGAGGCATCCTGCCTTGTTAGCATCACAGATTTTTGTATTTTTTTATGACATATTTGCAGCAGATGGCAGTAGAGGGTCCTTTTTTTTTTTTTTTTTTTAATAGGAGTATAGTTGATTTACAATGTTGTGTTAGTTTCAGGTGTACAGCAAAGTGAATCAGTTATACATATACATATAGCGACTCTCTTTTAGATTCTTTTCCCATATAGGTCTTTACAGTGTGTTGAGTAGAGTTCCCTGTGCCATACAGGAGGTCCTTCTTAGTTATCTATTTTATATATAGAGAGGGTCTTGTTCTAATATGACAAGTATAGTGTGACAGTTCTCTAGCAGGGTAGGTAAAGAGTCTTGTCTGGACAGGGCAGCTGTATATCTTTCCCTTCCGTATAACGGAGAGACGTGAGTTCTTAATGGAGTCATTTTTTGACTCCCACAAGGGTGTTGGAGCATACTTGCAGTGATGATTTACTGGATTCATTTCTGAGTTCTTTTGTATATATTTATATACAAAATCAGTTAGCCAATACCAGTTGTCAGCAGAAAATGTAGCTTCTTAAGGTTTACAATGCCACAAGAAAAACTGGCAAATGCAGTGATCATTTCTATAGAAAAGAGATAATGGACACACCACCATTAAAACTGGCAAAGCATTTTGTTTCCATGAAATCAATAGGTGTATCTGTTTCATAACAAATTAATTTTTCTTAGTGATTTTGAGTTTCCAACTCATTAACAATTCAAAATTTCTATTTTATGTTTGATAATTAGCTTCATATAATTTTTTTTTTTTTTTTTTTTTTTTTGCGGTACGCGGGCCTCTCACTGTTGTGGCCTCTCCTGTTGCGGAGCACAGGCTCCGGACGCGCAGGCTCAGCGGCCATGGCTCACGGGCCCAGCCGCTCCGCGGCATGTGGGATCTTCCCGGACCGGGGCACGAACCCATGTCACCTGTATCGGCAGGCGGACTCTCAACCACTGTGCCACCAGGGAAGCCCAGCTTCATATAATTTTTATTGAAATATTTTTTTATTGAAGTATAGTTAGTTTATAATGCTGTGTTAGTTTCTGGTGTACAGCAAAGTGATTCAAATATATATATATTCATATACATATTAATATAAACGTATTATTTTTCAGATTCTTTTCCATTTAAGTTATTATAAGATATTGAATATAGTTCCCTGTTTTATACAGTAGGACCTTATTATTTATCTGTTTTATACATTGTAATTTGTATCTGCTAATCCCAAACTCCTAATTTATCCCTCCCCTACCCCTTTTCCCCTTTGGTAACCGTGAGTTTGTTTACTATGTCTGTGAATCTGTTTATGTTTTGTAAATAAGTTCATTTGTATCATTTTTTAGAGTCCACAAATAAGTGATATCGTATGATATTTGTCTTTCTCTGTCTGACTTACTTCACTTAGTATGACAATCTCTAGGTCCATCCATGTTGCTGCATATGGCATTATTTCATTCTTTTTTATGGCTGAGTAGTATTCCATTGTGTGTGTTTACCACATCTTTATCCATTCATCTGTCAGTGGACACTTAGGTTGCTTCCATGTCTTGGCTCTTGTAAATAGCGCTGCTGTGAACATTGGGGTGCATGTATCTTTCCAATTATGGTTTTCTCCAGATATATGCCCAGAAGTGGGATTGCTGGATCATATGGTAGCTCTAGTTTTAGTTTTTTAAAGAACCTCCACACTGTTCTACATAGTGGCTGCACCATTTTACATTCCCACCAACAGTATAGGAGGGTTCCCTTTTCTCTACACCATCTCCTGCGTTTATTATTTGTAGTCTTTTTGATGATGCCATTCTGCCAGTGAGAGGTGATACCTCATTGTAGTTTTGATTTGCATTTCTCTAATAATTAGTGATGTTGAACACCTTTTCATGTGCTTGTTGGCCATCTGTATGTCTTCTTTGGAGAAATGTCTGTTTAAGTATTCTGCCCATTTTTTTGATTGGGTTGTTTTGTTGTTGTTGGCGGTTTTCTGTTTGTTGTTTGTTTGTTTTTGATATTGAGCTGTATGAGCTGCTTGTGTATTTTGGAAATTAAGCCCTTGTTGTTTGCATCATGTGCAAATATTTTCTCCCATTCCATAGGTTGTCTTTTTGTTTTGTTCATGGTTTCCTCTGCTCTGCAAAAGTGTATAAGTTTGATTAGGTCCCATTTGTTTATTTTTGCTTGTATTTCTTTTGCCTTAGGAGCCTGACCTAAGAAAACATTGCAGTGATTTATGTCGGATCATGTTTTGCCTATGTTCTTTTCTAGGAGTTTTGTGGTGTCATGTCTCATCTTTAAGCCTTTAAGCCATTTTTGTGCATGGTGTGAGGGAGTCTTGTAACTTCATTGATTTACATGCTGCTGTCCAGCTTTCCCAGCACCACTTGCTGAAGAAACTGTCTTTTCTCCATTGTATATTCTTGCCTCCGTTGTTGAAGATTAATCGACCGTAGGTGTGTGGATTTACTTCTGGGCTCTCTATTCTGTTCCATTAATCCATATGTCTGTTTCTGTGCCAATACCGTACTGCTTTGATTACTGTAGCCTTGTAGTATTGTCTGAAGTCTGGGAGGGTTATGCTTCCAGCATTGTTGTTTTTCCTCAGGATTGCTTTGGCAATTCTGGGTCTTGTTTGGTTCCATATAATTTTATGATTATTTGTTCTAGTTCTGTGAAAAATGTCATGGGTGATTTGATAGGGATTGCACTAAATCTGTAGATTGCTTTGGGTAGTATGGCCATTTTAACGATATTAATTCTTCCAATCCATAGCATGGTCTATCTTTCCATTTCTTTGAGTTACCTTCAATTTCCTTTATCAGTGTTTTATAGTTCTTAGCATATGTCTTTCACCTACTTGGTCAGGCATATGATTTTTTAATAATGGCCTTATGTTTGTTACAATTGTTGAGACTGGGAAACAAAAAATCTACTAACTGAAAAAATATTTGCCTTGTTCTGGCATGTTAGGATGTCTGTGTGGTAAACTGCTCACACTCTGAAATGCTCTTGGGAATCCCTGCTCACTTCAGCAGCAGAAGGACAGACAGAGTCTCCCATACTGTTCAGAGTGCTTCCCTCCTTCCCTCCCTCCTGCTCAGCCCCAAACTCAGACAGTTGGATTTGCAGAAGCTAAATGAGCAAATGCTACAGCTCCACCATGTTTCCAGATGTTTTGTTGAGAAAGGCTACTGTGTCCAGGGTTCTGGGGCCGCTCTGGTCGGTTAATACTGTTGCCAACAGGGTGATGTCACAGCTATTGCATCTCTCTGCACCTGGGGCAGGGCTGGGGGCGTGGGGTCAGCCAGTTTCCAAGCCCCCTCCAGCTCTGCCCTTCTCTGATCCTACCAGCAGGAGAAAGGGGGACTGTGCCCCTTGTGTTTTATAGGTGGCCCTTATCCTTTGATACTGGAGCGTTCTGAGCTGCCTCCTAAATAAACCACTGTTTGTGGGAGTTGGATTTGGAGACCTAAGGAGACCAGTTGGGAAGCCTTAGCGCTGGCCCGGGTAGGGAGGATGGCAGGCTGAACAGTCAAGAAACATTTAAGAGGCCTAGTAGTTAGTAGTATTTTAAAGCCTGGAGAGCATCACCATTTTTAAAGGGTAGGAGAAAGAAGACGCACCCATGAAACCTACAGAGAACTGAGGCAAGCAAGTAAGTGGTCAGGATGTGGTCAAAGTCAGAGATGGAAATTCAAGGAGGAGGGTGCGATCGATGATGTCACGTTCTGGGAAGAGCTGCAAAGTGTGCGTTGAATTTGGTAACAAAGAGGACATCGGTGACCTTGGCAAGTTCTCTTGTGCTATTTCATTCAGTCTTTCCTTCTGGAAGAGGTAGGTATGATAGCAAAAGGTAGAAAGATACATGCAGTAAATCATTAACCGTTGTCTCCTGGTAGAATTGTGAATGATCTTTTTGTCCTTCTTTGCTTAACTGTACCTTCCAATTTTTTTTAAACCACAAGCATGTATTACTTTTGTTATTATTTATGAAAAAAAAAAAAAAAGAGACATGAAGGAGGAAGAACTCTGGGCCAGGGGCCCTCAGAACCTTTGGTGAGCAACTCTCATCTTCTAATTCCTGTGTCGGCCAGAGAGGATCCTGCACATCTAATATTCTTTATTCTCCAAGTCTTCTGTCTTAACACTTCGCTTTAACGTTGTATTTGCTAAACCACATCATGAGTACAGAGAATAGATAAGCAGGTAAATATGAATGAAACCATTAAAATTAAAATGATATACCATTATTTTTTTCTGTATGCAAGAATTTCACGATGAGTGGATTTCCCAGAACCACAACAAAGCAAGATTTTGGGGGGAAAAAACCCTCACGGCCATGGGTTGCATTGTACTCCAGAAGTTGCCTGTCCCCAAGACAAGGCAATTATATCAGAAACCAGGCTTTGTATCTAGTAATTGCTACAATGTGGCAGCTGCAGTCCAGAAGAATCTGATGTCAATGACCTTGAATATAACCATGTAACTGGCTCCCCAACTTGAGCAATGATGCTTTAGATGCTGAGGATCAACTTCTTTTTTAAAAAAAATGAGGGGCTTCCCTGGTGGCACAGTGGTTAAGAATACGCCTGCCAATGCAGGGGACACAGGTTCGATCCCTGGTCCAGGAAGATCCCATATGCCGCGGAGCAGCTAAGCCCGTGCGCCACAATGACTGAGCCTGTGCTCCAGAGCCCGCGAGCCACAACCACTAAGCCCATGAGCCACAAATACGGAAGCCTGCACGCCTAGAGCCTACGCTCCGCAACAAGAGAAGCCACCGCAACGCGAAGCCCGTGCACCACAACAAAGAGTAGCCCCCGCTCGCCGCAACTAGAGAAAGCCCGCATGGGTTATGAAAACTTCAAAACTCTTTTGATAGCTCCTTCAAAATAATCTGAGTTCTGTTTTACTAAGACAAGCATTTTAAGATGAGAATCTCAAGATGGTCTTTGGAAATTTTTTAAACTTCAGATATACTTTCAAATGTTAAAATTAAATTTTGGTCAATACGTTAATAGACACCTTATATTACCAGTGAAATTGCCTAAGATTAGACAGTTACGAATGACACATTATGAATCATTTGGGTGATATTTTCCCCTGGGGCCTGGTGAACCACTGAAGCAAGCCTGTCATGGCTGCTGGCAGCAGTGGTTAACCCTAGACCCAGATGCGGAGTCGGCTTTGACAGAATGATTTCATTCTTCCATGTATTTCAGGTGGGTATGCAAGATGCATGCTGTTAATAGAAATCAGTGTTCACAGATCTGGCAATGTTGGACTCTCCCATTGTTTAAGTACAGCCCATATCTTTCCTAAGTGCATTGGAGGAGAAATCGTGTGTGTGTGATTGTTGTATACAAAGTTTAGGTTAATAATCAGGCGAGGGAGGGATCCAGAGGGCACATCTGCCAGTACTTGGAGTGGTTTTCCAGGGAAAGGTTAGGCTGCATTGTGCACATGCACCCACCCAGGGGATCCACCCAGCAGGGAACATGCCTCAGAGCCAGAACAAGTAAGAGTGGGAGGGAACAGCTCTTTTCTGTGCAAACAGCAGCCTTCAGGGTTGGCAGCAAGGTATGGTTTGGCCTTTTTAGCACCCTGCAATAATTAAGTCAAGATGCCAAAGCAAGAATGTGGTTGACGCCATTTGTAGAATTTAAGATCCAATGACTGATAATAAATAAACTCCTAGGTGCTTGTCCCTCTCGTGGGAGGGTGGCTTTTGATGATGATGGTGATGGTCACAAGCGCCCTCTCTCCTTCCTCATCTCTGTGGTGAGGCCACGGTGAGGGCTCACTGACAGGCACCGAGGCCCCCCTCTGCCTCCCTTGCAGTTCGGCTGATGGGGGGACCGACAGTGAGCAGAGATGTGTGAGCGGGAGTAGTGTGTCTACATGTGCCCACGCCATGCTTTCTTCCTCCTCTGCCTTGGTGACCTGCAGGCCTCATGCTGCAGAGCCTGCATCTCCAAGCCATTGCTGCAGCCCCCAAGGCTGTGATATGAGTGACAAATAGGCCTTCACCGTGTAAAGCCAGTGACATTTGGTGTTTATTTGCAATGTTTTATAATATCTGCCTTTGAATAAGGAAGGAAGCATTTTACTTCCTGTGCCAGCAAGTCGGTGTTATATTTCTATAAAAGTCATTCCCAACCCTACCTCCTGATCCGTGATGCTCCTAAGGGTGCTGTCCCCGTCCCTGGGTCCCTGCAGCGCCATTCTGCCCAAGGATGCACAGAAAGCCTTGGGCCCCGAGACACACCAGTTATTTTGCCACCTGTGGGACAGCTAAGGGTGAGCGCAGTTTCCGGGAGAGATCTAGGAAGGAGGAGGTAGCTGCCATCATTCCCATTTTCAAGTGGGGAACCAAGGCTGAGCAAGGTGAAATCACTTGTTCAGAGCATACAGCTTTGAAGCCAGGCAGGGATTCCGGAAGCCTGTATTTTTAACCACTATGCTAAACTGTGCCTCAGGAGTTGGGTCAGCTTGACAAGTTCAAACAGAATACGTCCAGTGCTTTCCTTGCAAAATTACTATGATTCTGTGAAAAGCATTTTTTTTTCCAAATTGTGGATTGCAATCCATTATTGGGTCGTGAAATCAATCTAATGACAGATTTTAAGAGAATATAATAGAAAATAACAGACTGCATTGGCACCATTCACAGGGGTATGGCTCCATGAAAATTGTGTTTGTTAGACTCACATATCATGTGTTTGATTGGGACATAAAATTCAGTCTTTTGCTACAGATTGTAGTCAACAGTCTGACAACACCACAAAAATTAGGCCTCAATTGTTTGTGAGTTTAATGGGAAAAGAAAATGTTACATTTGGGGGTAACCTGTGACTCCTAATGGGCCAGCCCTCAGAAATGCCCCACTATACCTTTTATGTTTTAGACAACATTGTATTAGTTTCATGTGTACAGAAAGGGATTCAGTTATATGTATAAACATACACCTATTCTTTTTCAGATTCTTTTCCATTATAGGTTATTACAAGATATTAAATATAGTTCCCTCTGCTATACAGTAGGTCCTTGTCACTTATCTATTTTATGTACAGAAGTGTGTATCCATTAATCCCAAACTCCCAATTTATCCCTCCCCCCCTTTCCCCTTTGGTAGACATATGTTTGTTTTCTATGTCTGTGAGCCCCGCTATACTTTGATCCCCAAAGTACAAGGTGAACAAGGCTGCTTTATGTATCCTACCAGTGAAGGCACCAATGTCAGCATGCTCCCTGGCAACCAGATCTGCTCCAGCCCTCCAGAACACCCAGATCGTTCCCAATGAATTGGCCATGTCCGACAGTAGTCATCCCTTCCAAACAGACCATCCCCAAGGCCTCCGATACACTCATCTTCAGTGTGCCAAGAAATGCTTCCATCTATCTCTCCAAGTGCCAACCTCACCTTCCCTCTTCCCTCACACACTCAGAGAATCCACCATCCACTAGCTCATCTCTCCCCTGCTTAGTCTCAACCTGCTTTGGATGAGATGTTCTGTTTTAGCTGGAGAATAGAATAGAATATGATACTCCTTTAAAGGAAAGCAAAGCAGAGTGAATAGGAAGTGAAATACAATTCACAGTGAGCAAGAATTTTGACATTGTGTGATATCGACAGCACTGTTTCTCAGACCTCAGTGTGCATGCAAACCACCCTGAGGACCTTGTTAAGTGCAGATCCTGAGTCAGTAGGTCTGGGATGGAGCCTGAGATTCTGCATTTGTAACAAGTTCCCTGGTGATTCTAGTGCTGCTGGTTCACAAAACACACTTTGCGTAGCAAGGGTCGGTCTCCACAATGGCTGGTGCAGAATGGGTGCTCAAAAATATTTGCTGAATTGAATTAAATTTCAGGAGAAGCTGATTTTACGGCAGGACTCACCAGCAAGAGCAAGTGTGATAAGGTGAAGCAATGCGTTAAACCAGTGGTTTGCAACCCTAGCTGCACATTAAAATCACCTAGGAGGCAGCACCGTGGATGCAACTAGAGATTATCATACTAAGTGAAGTATGTCAGAAAGAGACAAGTACCATATGATATCACTTACATATGGAGTCTAAAATACGGCACAAATGAACCTATCTACAAAACAGAAACAGACTCACAGACACAGAGAACAGACTTGTGGTTGCCAAGGGGGAGGGGGGTTGGGGAGGAAAGGACTGGGATTTTGGATTAGCAGATGTAAACAATCATATATAGGATGGGTAAACAACAAGGTCCTACTGCATAGCACAGGGAGCTATGTTCAAGATCCTGTGATAAACCATAATGGAAAAGAATCTAAAAACAAGAACGTTTTTGTTCTTGTGTATAACCGACTCACTTTGCTGTACAGCAGAGACTGCCACAACGTTGTAAATCGACTATATTTCAACTAAAGAAAATCACCCGGGAAGGCTTTTAAAAATCCCAATGCTTGGGCCCCATCCTCAGTGATTCTGATTTAATTGGTCTTGGGGTAGAACCTGCACAGCTACAATTTTTAAAAGCTCTCCAGATGATCCTAATTTCTAGAAAGAAAGTTGTTGAATGCATGCTATGTACCAGGCGTTGTGAGCTGAGTGAGCCCTAACATAGAGTTGAGTGAGACCAGGTCCCTGCCCTCAGTGAACTTGCTGACTAATAGGGGAAATAGATCGGTGTGTGACTGTAATGCCAAAAGTTGCTATAGTACATTTATGTATGCTTGTTTCGGATATACAGATGAGAGAGGAACTGATTCAGTCTTGAGGAAGTTGGAAGAAAAAAATGACTGCTCAAGAAGTGATGATATTTAAGACCTTAAAGAATGAGTAGGGTGTTGTCAGGCAGACAAGGGAAGGAGCTGCCCTAAAGCTTTGTTCTTTCTCTTTTTTTTTTTTTTTTTTTTTT
>NW_006793929.1:388404-391258 GCF_000442215.2 Lipotes vexillifer
GCCCAGCCACTCCGCGGCACGTGGGATCCTCCCGGCCCGGGGCACGAACCCGTGTCCCCTGCATCGGCAGGCGGACTCCCAACCACTGCGCCACCAGGGAAGCCCTGTTCTTTCTCTTTATTAGCCATAGGGAGATGATATTTGGCCAGGACTCAGGATCCCAAATTCTGGACCAGCTGCCCACTGCTGCTTATGAGATTTATGAGGAAGATCTCTGCACAGTGAGGAAGGTCAATCCGTGCCTGTTCTTTCTTTTTAGCAGCTATAGGGGTATTTGGAAGGCCATATGTAAGCTGTCAGTAGGGTGCAGTCAGGAAAACAGCCCACAACAGATACTCAATAGAGAGAATTTGATAGAGGAACTAGTTACATGATAGAGTTGCTAAAAATCCAAACATAAGGCAACCCAGAGATTAGCAGAGAGCCTGAAAGCTGAAGGGACGTTAGGACTTGGTGGAATTACCAGAACCCAGGGGCCAGAGTTGTCTAATGGGAGCTGGAGACACAGTAAGGACTGCACAAAGGGAGCTGGGCTGACCAAGGAGATGCAGCCAGTGATGCAAACATGACAGACTCTGGTCAAGGGAGATAGGGGATGCCTAGATTCTCCTTTCCTCCTGCTCCTCTGTTTCCTGACAGTGCATGCCATTGGGGAAACCCAGCCAGATGTCAGTTGGCAAAGGAACCTAGGAGGTGTAGTTTTCAGGGGTCAGTCCCTGAAGGGTGGGAAATGAACCTAGATGCTTACAGGCTTAATTTATATACATTCTGGACTTCTGGCCCAAGGCTGACACCAAAATCAGACTGAGAAGCCTCTCTGTCCCTTCTTCCTACATCTAACACTTTATCTTGACCTAGAGCAGAGATGCTCAACTGATATGCTGGAGACACTTCCCTGACGGGGTCTGGGAGGCCAGAATCCCTAAGATGTTTACCTCCAGCTGCAAGAGGCTTTCTTTCATTACCCCAGGATCCTGGAAAATATGTTTTCTGTATGCCATGGAGTAAAAATATTTGGGAAGCAATGCTATAGGAAGAGGCAAAGAATGGAAGGTTCTGGAGGAAGCCCACACTTAGGAAGAGAAGGTACTTCTAAAGCAGGGGCCCACCTTGAGGGTCTGCAAGGTGAGACAGTCCCAGACTCATCCAACTGTACTAGCCAGAAGAAAAGCAATCAAAGGAGGGAGCCAGTATCAAAAAGGAGAAGTATGATCAAAATCCACTCTCTTCACAGAATCCTGAAGATGGAAGACTAAATGAAACCAAAAGTTCTCCCAGCCACAGGTTTCGAAAGAAGTAACAAGACACTAGCATGTCCTACATCTAGATAGCTGTTAAGTAGCTGTTCCTCTCAGTTCCTATATGCAAAGAAACAGGGACCCATACACAGGAAAACAAAAACAAAAACAAAAAAAACAGGCAATAGAAACTGCCTAGGAGAGAGCCTGGATTGTACTTAACAGACAAAGACTTCAAACCTATCATTATAAACATATTCAAAGAATGGAAACCATGTTTTAAAGAAGTTAAAAAAGGGAATTCCCTGGTGGTCCAGTGCTTAGGACTCCATGCTTCCACTGCCAGGGGCCCAGGTTTGTTCCCTGGCCAGGGAACTAAGATCCACAAGCTGCATGGCATGGCCAAATAATAACAATAATAATTAATGTAGTGTTGGCCCTTTGGAAAGTAAAGGAAATCTTCAGGGTCCCCAAACAAACACCAAAATTAAAATCCTAGACTTGAGCAAAAAACAAAATGAAAACCAGATTGCTCTGAGGCAAATTACCAAATCAGTCCAGAGATTCAGGAATTAGGTGGTCAGGAATAAACTTTGGGGCTGAAATTTAAAAAAAAAAAAGAAAAGAAAAAAATGAAAAAAGATTATGACAATGTTTCATGAAATAAAGAATATCAGGGACGTCCCTGGTGGTCCAGTGGGTAAGACTCCGCACTCCCAATGCAGGGGGCACAGGTTCGATCCCTGGTCAGGGAACTAGATCCCGCATGCATGCCGCAACTAAGAGTCTGCATGCCTCAACTGAAGATCCTGCATGCCTCAGCGAAGATCCCGAGTGCCACAACTAAGACTCAGTGCAGCCAAAATAAAGATAAATACTTTTTTTAAAAAAGAATATCAATAAAAAGACAAATTATTAAAAAAATCAAATGAAAATTCTGGGGTTGAAAAGTATAGTAATTGGCATGAAAGAGTCACTAGAGGGGCTTGACTGTAAATGCGAACTGGCAGAAGAAAGAATCAGCAAACTTGAAGATAGAGCAATAGAGATGATTATGCAGTCCAAAGAACAGAGGGAATAAAGAATGAGGAAAAATAAACAGCACCATGAGAAATATGGGACGCCATTAAACACGCTAATATACGCTTAATGGCAATAACAGAAGGACCAGAGAGGGAGAGAGGAGCAAAAAGGGATCTACACATTCAAGAAAATTAACCAACTCTAAATGGAATAAATCCAACGAGATCCAAACACAAACACATCAGAGTAAAAATACTAAAAATAAAAGACAAAGGGAAAATCTTGAAAGCGGCAGGAGAATGTGACTTGTCACATGCAAGGAAATCCCAATAAGATTAACAGCTGGCTCCTCATAATACATAATGGAGACAGTTGAGTAACATATTCAAGTGCTCCATTTCTATTCAACATTGTAATGGAGGTTCTAGCAAGCACAATTAGGCAATAAACAAGCAAACAAAATAACAAATAAATAAATGGCATTTAGATTGGAAAGAAAGGAAGAAGTCTCTGTAGACAGATGACATAATCTTATATATAGAAAACTAAGGGATATAATAAAAATCTATAAGAACTAACAAATGGGTTCAGCA
>NW_006793929.1:391299-400073 GCF_000442215.2 Lipotes vexillifer
CAGCAGTGTTGCAGAATACAAGATGAATATACAAAAATCTACTATTTCCATACAGTAGGAATGAACAAACCAGAAATGAAATTAAGAAAACTATTATGATATAATAAAAAGAGTAAAATAGGAATAAATGTAACCAGAGTGCAAGCCTCATACTCTGAAAACTAGAAAACATTATTGAAAGAAATTTAAAAAGACCTAAGTAAATGGAAAGATATCCCATGTTCATGGATCAAAAGACTTAATATTTTAAGGGGATAATATTCCTTGAATTTACCTATAGTTTCAACATATTCCCTAATGAAATTCCAGCTAGATTCTTTGAAGAAATTAATAAGTGGATCCTAAAGTTCATTTAGAAGTACAGGGGACCCAGAAGAGCCAATGAAATCTTGAAAAAGAAGAACAAAATTGCAGGACCCACACTTCCTGATTTCAAGATTTACTACAAATCAAGGCATTGTGGCACTAGAATAAGGATAGACATATAGATCAATGGAATAGAACTGAGAATCCAGAAATAAGCCATCACATTTACAGTCAATTGATTTTTGGCAAGGATGCCAAGGCAATTCAATGGGAGAAAGAATCATCAGTTAAACAAATAGTACCAAGACAAATGGCTATTTAAAAGAAAAAGAATGAAATCGTACCCCTACCTCATACTAGAAAAAAAATTGAACTCAAAATGGGTCAAATACTTCAATGAAAGAATTAAAACTATAAAACTCTTAGAAAAAAACAAAGGCAAACATTTTTGTGCCCTTTTAGTAGGCAATGGTCTTTCAGATATGAAACCAAAAGCATCACCAGCAAAAGGAAAAATAGATAATTTGTGTTTTGAGAATCGTTCTAAAAGCAAAGATTGGAAATACTGTTATTTTCAAGCTTGAGTTTTGACCAAATGACACAATTTGTACACCCTTTGAGAATATTATCATGGCTGTCAGGGGGACGGATGTAACTGACAACACAGCTTGGTGAGAAAATTTCTATTTGGAAAGTGTAGGTTAAAACACTCATTTTGTTCGTTTTTTTCTATCTGATTTTAAAATAAATTGTGTTTGATTCCTTGCAGAAGAAATGCTTCATTTGCACTAATTCACTGAAGTAACAACCTCAAAACATTAATATCACTCATTAGGCATAGCTGGATCCAAAGCCTGGGATTATGCTGCCAGGGCTCCTTCCCTTGCCTCCATCCCTTGACTGTTTTTCTCTGCTTCCTGACCTCGTTTTCAGTCTGGCCCTCTCTGCATAATGGGAAAGAGGCCAGTGTCTGCCAAAAGCACACATCCTTAAGGTCTGTGATCCAAAAGGAAGAGAGATAACCTTTTCTAGGGTCCACTAATCAGGTCCCACAGAAGGTCTCTTGTCTTCTCTGGAACACCTGCCCTCGAATTAGAACAGTTCCTGTGGAAAAAGGGATGCCGTCCCATGATCAACCATGCCTGTCCTCACTGCACTGTAATTGATAGCACTCATCAGAGTCTCATTGGACGAGAGATGGACCTCTCCTCGAAAAGAAAGAGGGATTCGGAGCAAGCAGAAACAATAGGTTTTTACTACAGAAAGCATGAGTGAAAAACATGAAATGCTTGAAAAAGTTTGACATGATAGTAATTACTTTTATTCTGATTTACTAATTACAGTAGAACAAACATCTTCTTCTCATTACTGAAGAATAATGAAGTACCTTAGCTTTTATATCCCTTCACAGTTCGTTGAAGTTAAAGAAATCATGCTATTCTGTATCTCACTTACTTTAAAGGTTCACTTAAGGTTGTGAGGATTCCATACCAGCACTGGTCATCATTACAGAATATTGCTGAGGTTCATTGCGTGTACTTTTCTCTGGGAAATTTTATACCAACAGTTTGATTTAAACTGTATACTTGCTTTTGGTCTAGGGGTCTAGACTTCAGTGACTGAGGCTAGTCATGCAGGTGCTGTTTGCCTGCATGACTGACCTCCAATATAAACCCTTGACATTCAGGCTCACGTGAGCTTTCCAAGTTGGCAACACTTCACGCATGTCGTTGCTGGAGGAATTAAGTGCAACTTGCGCCACGCCATTGAGAGAGTCCACGTGTGCCTGATTTCCTCGGGACTTTGTCCCATGTGCCTTTTCCCTTTGCTGGTTTTGTTCTGTATCCTTTCACTGCAATAAACTGTAACCTTGAGTATAACAACCTCTGGGTCCTGTGGTTCCTTCTAGCAAGTTATTGAATTTCAGGACAGTCTTTTGAAGATCCCCAACATAATAATACCCTATTTGCTTTTTTAAATAACAGTTTTTTTTGAGATATAAATTCACATACCATAAAAATTACCCTTTTGGAGTGTATGATTCAATGGGTTTTTGTATATGCACAGAACTGTGCAGCCATCACCACTATCTAAATCCAGAATATTTTAATCATCCCTAAAAGACCGCTTTACCTATTAACAAACACTCCCCATCCTCCCCTCCTCCCAGTTCCTGGAAACTACATCTCTACCTTTGTCCTATTCTGGAAATATTATATAAATGGAATCATACAATGTGTGGCCCTTTGTAACTGGATTATTTCATTTAGCATATTATTAAGGTTTATCCATCATAGCATGTATCAATACTTCATTCCTTTTTATTGTAAACAATATTACACATTTTTTTTATCCATTCATTCAGTTGATGAACTTTGGGTTGTTTCTACTTTTTGGCTGTTATGAATAGTGCTGCTATGAACAATCCTGTAAAAGTTTTTTCATGGATATGTTTTCAGTTCTCTTCATTACATACCTAGGAGTGGAATTGATGGGTCATATGGTAACTTTATGTTTAACAGTTTTGGGAATTCCCTTGCTGTCCAGTGGTTAGCACTTTCACTGCTGTGGGCCCAGGTTTGATCTGGGAGCTAAGATCCCACAAGCCATGTGGTGTGACCAAAAGAAAAAAAACTCAAAAGTTGTTAAGATGGCTGCTCCATTTTACAATACTACCAGCAATGTACGAGTGTTACAATTTACCACATATTTGTCAACACTTGTTATTATCTGACTTTTTAAGTCTTGGTCATCTTAGAGGCTGTGAAGTGGTACCTCATTGTGGTTTTGATTTGCATTTCCCTGATGATTAATGAGGTTGAGCATCTTTCCATATACTTATTGGCCATTCATATATCTTCTCAGGAGAAATGTCTGTTTGGATCTTTTGCCCATTTTCACTTGGGTTATTTGTCTTTTAATTGCTGAGTTGTAAATGTCCTTTATGTATTGTGGATAAAAGTTCCTTAAATATATATGATTTTTTTTTTCTTTGCGGTACGCGGGCCTCTCACTGTTGTGGCCTCTCCCGTTGTGGAGCACAGGCTCCAGACGCGCAGGCTCAGCGGCCATGGCTCACGGGCCCAGCTGCTCCGCGGCATGTGGGATCCTCCCAAAACGGGACATGAACCCGCATCCCCTGCATCGGCAGGCGGACTCTCAACCACTGCGCCACCAGGGAAGCCCTAAATATATATGATTTTGAAATGTTTTCTCCCATTCTGTGGGTTGTCTTCACTTTCTTGATGTTACCCTTTGAAGCACAAAAGGTTTTGATTTTGGTAAAGCCCAAATTATCTATTTTTGGTTGTTGTTGCTTGTACTTGTGGTGTCACATCTAAGGAATCACTCCCTAGTCCAGGTCCAAAGAGACGTATTCTTATGTTTTCTTCTGATAATTTTACAGTATTAGCTTTTACTTTTAAGTCTGTGATCCACTTTGAGTTAATTTTCGTATATAGTGTGAAGTAAGAATCCAATGTCATTTTTTGCCTGTACATATACCCAGTTGTCCCAGGACCATTTGTTTAACAGGTTATTCTTTCCCCAGCTAAATTGTTTTGGCATCAATAAAATCAATAAATCACCAACATAAGGGTTTATTTCTGGACTCCCAATTCATGTCTATCCTTATGCCAGTACCATGGTATCTTCACTATGTAGCTTTTTAGTAAGTTTTGAAATTAGTCAGGATAAGTCCTCCAACTTTGTTTTCCTTTTTCAAGATTGTTTTGACTATCTCAGTTTTTTCCATTTCCATATACATTTTTAGATCAGCTTGTCAATTTCTGCAAAGAAGCTAGCTGGGATTTTGATAGGGATTATGTTGATTTGGGGGGAATATTGCCATCTTATAAATATTAAGTCTTCTGATCCATGAACGTGGGGTATATTTCTATTTATTTAGGTTTTCTTTAATTTCTTTGAACAATGTTTTGGATTTTCAGTACACAAGTCTTGAACTTCGTTAAATATATTCCTAAGTATTTTATTATTTTGGTGCTATTATAAAGAGTTTATAATAAGTGGAGTTTTATTAATTTCATGTTTGGATTGTTCATTGCTAGTTTATAAAAATATTGATCTTATATCCTGCATCACTGCTGAACTGGTTTATTCTAATTGTTTTTTAAAAAATTGATTCCTTAGGCTTCTTTATGTACAGGATGACACTATCTGCAAATAGAGAGAGTTTTACCTCTTCCTCTTCAGTCTGGATGTCTTTTTTTTTTCTCCTTTTCTACTTGCCCTAAGTGGAACCTCCAATACAATGTTGCATGTAAGTGGAAAGAGGGGACATCTTTGTCTTATTCCTGATCTTAGAGGTAAAACATCCTGTCTTTCATCAAATATAATGTTAGCTCTGGGTTTTCAAAAATGTTCTTTGTCAGTTTGAGGAAGTTCTCTTTTATTCCTAGTTCGTTGAGTTTTGGGTGTTGAATTTTGTCAAATCATGTGTTTTTTGCTACTTATTAATATGATGTATTCCCTTAATTGGTTTTCAGATGTTAAACTAAATTTATATTCCTGGGATAAATCTCTCTTGCTCATGGTGTATAACATTTTCCATATATTACTAGATTCAGTATGCTAGTATTTTGGGGGGAGGATTTTTGTGTATATTCATAAGGAATATAGATTTGGAGTTTTCCTTTATTCTAATGTCTATGTCTGTTTATGGTATTTGAGTAATACAGGCCTCATAGAGTTTGGAAGTGTTTCCTCCTCTTCTAATTTCTGTAAGAGTTTGTAAAGAATTTTTAAAATATTTGTTAAAATTCATTAGTGAAGACATCTGGGCCTGAGGATTTTTTTAATGGAATGCTTTAAAGTTATTAATTAAAATTTTTTTCTTATTATAGGTCTATACAGATTTTCTACTTCTTTTGAGTTTGTCTCATTTGCTTCTTTCTAAGAATTTCTCAATTTCATCTAGGTTTTGTAGCTTGTTAAGATAAAATTGTTCAGAGTTTTCCTTTATAATCCTTGTTATTGATGCATGGTCAGTAGTGATATCTCCTCTCTCACTCCTAATTCTAGTAATTTGAATCTTCTCTCTCCTTTTTTTCTTGGCCAATCTAGTTAAAGGTTTGTCAAAATTGTTAGTGTTTTCAAAGAACTGACTTTTGGTTTTATTGATCTTTCTAATTTTTCTATTCTGTATTTCATTTGTTTCAATTCTAATCATTATTATTTCCTTTCTTCTGCTTTTCTTGGGGGGGGGGAGGATTGTTATTTTTCTATTTTCTTAAGGAGAAAGGTTAGGTTACTAATTTTAGGTCTTTTTTTTTTTTTTAAAATATAGGTGTTTCCAGCCATAAATTTTCCTCTTAGCACTGCTTTAGCTGCATTCCGAAAGTTTTGGTATGTTGAGTTTTCACTGTAATTTTTCTGAAAATGTTTTCTCTCTTCCCTTTTGAGTTCTTTTTGACCCCCTGGTTATTGAGGGCTGTGTTGTTTAATTTCTACCTACTTGTAATTTCCTTTTGTTGTTGATTTCTATTTTAATAACACTGGGGTCAGAGAACATACTTTATATGATTTCAATCCTTTTTAATTTATTGAGACTTTTTAATGGCCTACCAGTCTATCCTGGAAAATGTTTCATAAATAACTGAGCAGTATGTATGTATGTTCTGATATTGTTGGGTGGAGGATTCTATGGATATATGTTAAGTCTAGTTGGTTTATAGTGTTGTTCAAGCCTTCTATTTCCTTGATCTTCTGCCTCACTGTTTTATGCATTATTTAAAGTAGAGTATTGACATCTTTAACTATTACTATTATACTGTCCACCTCTTACTCAAACTCTGTCCATGTTGTCTCCTGTAATTTGGGTCTCTTTATTGGATGCATCGTCTTTATTGTATCTTCCTGATTAACTGACCCTCTTAGAAAATGTCCCTCTTTGTCTGTAGTAATAGTTTTTTTGATTCAAAGTTTGTTTTGTCTGATATTAGTATAACCACAGTAGTCCTCTGTTGTTTACTGTTTCTATGGTATACTTTTGTCCATCATTTTACCATTGACCTATTTGTACCTTTAAATTTTAAGTTTGTTTCTGTAGACAGCACATAGTTCAGTCATGTTCTTCTTTTTTAAAAAAAAAAATCCATCTGCCAATCTCTGCCTTTTAATTGGAGCATTTCATTTATTTATATTTAATATAACTTGTGATAAGGTAGGACCTATATCTGCCGTTTTGCTCTTTGTTTTCCACATATTTTATGTCCTTTTTGTTCCTCTCTTCCTCTATTACTGCTTCTTTTGTGGTAAATATGTATGTTTTAGTATACTACTGATATTTTAATTCCCTTCTTTCTTTTAATGTTTGTATTTATATCTATATCTGTGTATATCTGCAGTTAGTGTTTGCCCTGGGAATTAAATTATCATCTTAATTAACTTAAATCAATCTAGTTTGTATTAATACCAACTTAATTTCAGTGGTATATACAAACTTCACCCCAATTAAGCTGTTTTCTCCCCACTCCTTTGTGCTATTATTATTATACACATTGTATCCTTTTTATATTATGAGCCCATCGACACAGATTTATATTGATTGTTTTATGCAGATATCTTTTAAATCAGAGAGAAGAAAAGCATTTCAAACTGATTTTTACCTTTGTATTTACCTTTAGTTTTTATTTGTGTGAATTTGAGTTATTCTTTAGTGTCCTTTCATTTCAGCCTGAAGGATTGCCTTTATTATTTCTTATAGGATGGGTCTGCTAGCAGTGAATTCTCTCAGTTTTTGTTTATTTGAGAATATCTTATTTCTCCTTCATTTTTGAAAGAGAGTTTTGCTGAATTTAGAACTCTAGGTTTACAGCCTTTTCCTTTTAGCACTATGATTATATTATTTTACTTTCTTCTGACCTCCATGATTTCTTTTTTTTTTAAATAAATTTATGTATTTATTTATTTTTGGCTGCATTGGGTCTTCATTGCTGTGTTCAGGCTTTCTCTAGTTGCGGCGAGCAGGGGCTGCTCTTCGTTGTGGTGCGCAGGCTTCTCATTGCAGTGCGCAGGCTTCTCATTGCAGTGGCTTCTCTTGTTGTGGAGCACGGGCTGTAGGCACACAGGCTTCAGTAGTTGTGGCTTGCAGGCTTCAGAGCTTGGGCTCAGTAGTTGTGGTACATGGGCTTAGTTGCTCTGCAGCATGTGGGATCTTCCTGGACCAGGGCTCAAACCTATGTCCCCTGCATTGGCAGGCAGATTCTTAACCACAGTCACCAGGGAAGTCCCTTTCCATGACTTCTGATGAGAAAACAGCTGTTAATTTTGTTGAGGATCCCTTGTACGTTATGAGTTGCTTCTCTCTTGGTGCTCTCAAGATTCCTTCCATCTTTGGCTTTTTTTTTTTTTCATCTTTGGCTTTTGATAGTTTGATGATGCTGTGTCTAGGGTGAATCTACTTGAGTTTATGCTAGTTGGAGTTTATTGAACTTCTTGGATGTGTAAATTAGTGTTTTTCATCATACTGGGAAATTTTTAGCCATTATTTCTTCAAATAGTCTTTCTGACACCATTGTAAAGCAATTATACTCCAATAAAGATGTAAAAAAAAAATTCTTTCTGTACCTTTCTCTCTCCTCTCTGGCTGGGACTTCCATCATGTGTATGTTGATATAGTAGATGGTGTCCCACAGATCTCTGAGCCTCTTTTCATGTTTCTTTATTCTTTTTTCTTTATGTTCCTCAGACTAGGCTATATCAATTGACCTATTTTCAAATGTAATTCTTTCTTCTGCCAGCCCAATCCTGCTGTTATACCCCTCTAACACATTTTTCATTTCAGTTATTATACCTGTTAAATATAGGATTTATGTTTGGTTCTTTTTTTATAATTCCTATCTCTTTTTGATATTCTCTTTTTGTTGCTCTTATACTTTCTTTTAGCTTTTTTTAAAAAATTAATTTATTTATTTATGCCTGTGTTGGGTCTTCGTTTCTGTGCGAGGGCTTTCTCTAGCTGTGGCAAGAGGGCCACTCTGCATCATTCATGTGTTGTGGTGCGTGGGCCTCTCACTATCGCTGCCTCTCTTGTTCTCTGCGGAGCACAGGCTTCAGACATGCAGGCTCAGTAATTGTGGCTCACGGTCCCAGTTGCTCCGCGGCATGTGGGATCTTCCCAGACCAGGGCTCGAACCCGTGTCCCCTGCATTGGCAGGCAGATTCTCAACCACTGCGCCACCAGGGAAGCCCTCCTTTAGCTTTCGATACGTGGTTTCCTTTGGTTCTTTGAACATGTTCATGATAACTGATTTAAAGTCTTTGTCTAGTAAGTATAACATTTGTGTTTTCTCACAGACATTCTATTGACTACCTTTTAGCCTCTGTCCTTTCCTGTTTCTTTATGCTTAAACTTTTTGTTTGAAACTGGACATTTTAAATTACATAATGTGGCAATTCTGGAAATCATATTTCCCTCTACCCCAGGGAAAGAGATGAGGGCCTTTTGT
>NW_006793929.1:400088-403192 GCF_000442215.2 Lipotes vexillifer
GTGTCTCTCTGGGATAATTCTATAAAGCCTGTATTCTATGTCATTTGTAGCCACTGAAGTCCTTGCTTGGTTAGCTTAATTCCTATCTTTTTATTGATATTCTTTGTGTAAATTGGCTAACTATTATACAAAGATAGTCTCAAATGCTGGGACAAATATGTCTTTTTTAAAAACAAAATTTATTTATTTATCTTTGGCTGCATTGGGTCTTTGTTGCTGCGCATGGGCTTTCTTTAGTTGCGGTGAGCGGGGGCTACCCTTTGTTGCAGTGCATGGACTTCTCATGGCTTCTCTTGTTGTGGAGCACTGGCTCTAGGCACACGGGCTCAGTAATTGTGGCACACGGGCTTAGTTGCTCTGTGGCATGTGGGATCTTCCCGGACCAGGGCTCGAACCCATGTCCCCTGCATTAGCAGGCAGATTCTTAACCACTGTGCCACCAGGGAAGCCCTCAATATGTCTTTATGAAGGGGCTCTGTGTGTATGCTGAGGCATGTCTTCAGTGTTCGGGCAGGCAATTTACAACTCTGCCTGAGCCTTCATTTCTTGCTTGCTCAAAGCCTCAAGGTCAGCCAGAAGTGAGAAATTATGGCCTTCTTAAGTCTTTCCTGGACATGTGCATAGTTGTACACATGTGTGTCCTTTTGGATTCCAAGAAATATGTCAGGTCTTTTCAAAGTTCCCCCATTCTTTCCTTTTAAGTTAATTGGAGAGTCTCTTGCTAGCTCCACCTGGTATCACCACCTTAGGCAGTTGCCCTGTTAAATAATTGCTGCCGATTGCTTTCACCAAATGCTCTGTGGATAGGGCCAACTGCACCAAATAAGCACTGAGTCAGGTCAATTAAAGACAAGCCCTGAGAATGGAGATTCTCCATTAAGCTGCCAGGCCAGTCACATAGTGAAAACTCCTTGGAGATAGGGCGTTATGAGGCACTACAAATGCTTTTTTTGCACCTCCTTTTTTGCGAGGCCACTGGTTTTCACAGCTACTATGGCAGCAGGGCTGTTAGTTTTCCAGGCTACATATATTCTCCAGTGAAAACACATGTAAATATATTATGTTTAATGGCCCCCAAAGAAATTCTCATGTAGGTTGGTTCTAGTCCCCAAAACAGCACTGCTTAGCTCTTAATTATCATATATAGGTGATCTGAGTCAGCTTACTTATTGTGTATAGACAATCTAGGTCCACATGTTTATCAGAATCCCTGGAGGGCTTGTTAAAACACAGATTGCTTGGCCCCACTTTCAGAGTTTCTGATTCAGCAGGTCTGTCATGGAGCCTGGTAACTTGCATTTCTAGCAAGTTCTGAGAGGATATTAATGCTGTTGTTTGGGTATCACATGCTGAGAGTTTCTGAAGGATGGGGATATTTTCCCACAAGCACACTTCTAGGATACTTTCTTCTATCATGTTGTGATGCTTAGGGAATGCATAGTACCATATTTACCAACAAACCTGGCTCCTTTTTCTCTTGATAATGTTCATTCTACAGTGAAATTGGGGCCCCGTTCCTTGCTGCACTGAAATTGTAATTGATCTTTATAAGATTAACCTGAATTACACAACAGTCAAGTGACAAATGTTATTGGAAGCCTGATTCTCATTCAGTTTGTTACTGTGCTAAATGAATGAATTGTTGAACTTTGATGTCTATTTTTAAATGTTTGTGGATTTAAATTTGTTATTTTTTTTTAAAGCCAGTGATTGAAAAACTCTCTTGGCTTGATTAAAGTTATCATGGCCATAAAATGTATTGTCTGAACACTTTTGAGAACACTTTTGAGAATGAAAGGGGACCTATTCATAATTTTGTTGGGTAAAAGATGTAAACTGGGGTTGTCCCAGCTAAACCAGGTATATTGGTCACCCTAATTTTAGAAAATAAGGTATAAAATTATTTTTGCATTTCCACAAGTTTGTTTGATATTTTGGATTTAATTTTACACTAGGGTTAAAGTTCTGTCAATATTTCTATCCATTTATCTGAAGAAATAATAGAAAGCTTTTTGTTAGTAAATTACTCTTCAGAGGAGATAAAAAAGTCAGAAAATAAATTAAACTTTAAAAAGTTTCATATTTACTTATTTTTATTCCAGACTGTTGTCTGCGTTTGGTTTTTGGTGACATGGGGAAGCTCAGCTCTAATTCTAAATATTAGAGAATTTTTGTTTAATTTTCATTTCTTACAGGTTAATCTTTTCTTTTTAAAGTAATTTATAAATGTTTGTTTTTATACCTGACGGATGTGAGCGCCAACTGAGAAGTGTTCTGGTTTATTGAATTAAATTCGTTTTCATTCAAGAATGTTTAAGAATTTTTTTTCTGACAAAATTTAAAGATGAAGACTAATGTTTATATTCAGTCCAGTATTACCCTTGCTCAAGCAGAAATATTAAGGTTTAAAGTTATATTAAAGTGAAAATTTTCTTCCAAAACTTCTGACTCTTCTATTTCACATCCCCCCGCGCGCCCCCCATGGAAAAATAGAACTTTGGGAGAGAGGTGTAAGGAGATGATATTTGGTGAGAGTCTATAAATGTATATTTATACAGTATGCCAGGACAATCTGGAAGGATGTTAGCAGTCTCTGTCTTCTTGCTTATCTGTTTCTTCAATGTATGATTTTAATTTTTGCTTGTTTCTGGGCTGAATGTTCAGTTTCCTAAACTTCGCCAGGGGACTGCGTAGTCCGCACCCGGGGAGCGCGCTCACCGGAGGGCAAACGGCCGGAGCGGTTCCCGGGTCGCGACTCTTCAGGAGTCTTCTTCCTCAGGGATGCGTCAGGGCCTCCAAACCTCAGTATTTGTGAGGGCGAAAATGCCATCGTCCAATTAAAGTGCAGAAGTTCAAGAACTCCTTGCAGGCGATTCGATCACAGCTGAGAGCAGGTCTTGCAGGAAGCCCAGAGAAGTCTGCGTGAGCAGCCGCGGAGGAGGACCGGCCGGGCGGGGTCAGCCCAGACCGGGGCTCGTGGAGCGCGCATGCGCGGCAAGGGGGCGGGGCCGGGGCGGGGCCGGCGGGGCCTCCTAAGCGGCGGCGGCGGCGGCAGCGGCGGCAGCGGCGGCAGCGGCAGCGGCAGCGGCAGCGGCAGCGGCAGC
>NW_006793929.1:403559-406080 GCF_000442215.2 Lipotes vexillifer
ACAGCCGGCGCGCCGGACGCGGAAGGCGCCGGCGGTTGTCATGGAAATCGTACAGCTAGCGGTTCCCTGGTGGTGGCGTCTTTGGAGAATGAGCAGACCCCGGCGACCCCTAGCAGGATGACACCCCGGGCCGCCTCGGGCTAAAGGTAGCGGGCGGCTGGGAGCCGGGGTGCGGGACGTGGCGTCCCCGAGGCCAGGTCGCGGCGCCTGCTTGGTGCGTCTCTAGGGCTGGATCTAGTGACTCCAGACGCTGAGGCCTCGGGGTGTTTCGGGTGTAAACAGAACCGGCTAAAAATAAACATACATCTCGGTGTAGGCCCCCATCCTCCCAAACTCTTCCCTTTTCTGCCGGCCCACCGTCCCCGACAACAGTTCTGGCATCTTTGCTTTTGATATTTTCTTTCTTTATGGCTTTGCTAGTCAATGAATTGAGGCCTGGGAAATCTGCAGGGGTTTGTGACTGTCTCCTGAAAAGCCAGTCATGAATGTGTAGGCCACAGGAGGTTGAAACACTCAAAACGTCAACGGTTAATTTACGTGTTTGTGGGCGAAGGGAGCGGTGATGGGCTCGGCTCTCCCTCCCCTTGTTGCCTGCCCTCTGACATTACATAATCATGTATTCCTCCTGCCCCGACTTCATCCCTAATGACAGATCATAAAAAAATATTCCTCTGGATAAGAAAAAAGTATAGGTGGTTGTAAAGCCCATCTTCTTGTGTTTTTGCTTTGCCTCTTAATGGGTTTTGTGTTGAGAGGCTGCTGAAGAGTCGAATTTGATTTGCCACCTGCCCCTTAAAGGGGCATCTAAACCGAGGGAGTAGGAGGTGGGATGGCAGTTTGAATGTTGCAGTGAAATTCTGCCTGATTCATCTCTGTTCACAGTGGATGGGGCGGACTGTGGGCAGTGGGGTTGGAGAGCGAACAGGCTTACTTGGATGCGAATCTTGAATCTGCCAGTTGCTAACTCTGGTTCTCAATTTTCTCATCTCGGGAAGGTGAGAACAGAACCTACTTTGCTGAGTTTGTTTTGGAATCTAGATGCTGTTGGCATTGGTAAGTGCGCATAGACTAGCTATAGATTGTCCTAGAATTAAGCCTAATTTTTCTTTGATTGAAAACAGGTTTTCTTTAACAGGAATTTTGTCTTTGGATTTAGGCTAGGGCCTTTGTTTGGGGGGTTCTTTGCTGAAATGTTTACTTCTGGAAGAGTCAGTTCACTGGTTTCTTTGAAGAAAGTTGAGATGATGGTGCCTGTGTGGGAAGGTCAGTGTGGTGGTTGTGTTGGAGGGCTGGTGTCAGGAGACCGCAATGCTGTCCGGGGGCAGGGGGTGGGGGCGGGGGGCGTTGCGTGCGAACGGAGCCCCCAAGGCCTGGTTCCCTGTGGTGTCTTGCAAACAAGCCTCTGTAACAACAAGCCAGAGTTACATTTATAAGGAGGGTTTGCCCTGAAGACAGGGCTTAAAGGAATAAATGCTGGAAAAATACAAAGAGAAAGGAGGGCTGTATTTCTACTGAGCTCAGTGGTACAATTAGCTGTACTTATTCCACTAGCCAGTTTACTTATCCAACTATTTTTCATTAGACTTATGCTGTCTCAGAGTGTTTATCTGCTCAGGTGCAAGTCCTGCCTCCCAGCTAGACGCAAAGTCAAGGGTAGACATTATAACTCATTGTTTTTGGAAACTGTATATTTTGTTGTATTGCTGTTAGACTGAATGCCATTAGTAAGTAAAAAAAGTCAATTTAAGGGAAGGATGAAATCAAATAATATACTTAAGAGGTTGTAAGCTGTAAAGCTCTAGAGAGACAGGTTGTGTATGATAGAACTATTGACCGTTCAAGTCCCGTTAGCCAGCTGCCTGCCTGGGAGGATTCTCCTCAGCCAGCAAATCTGCAAGAGCACCAAAGGAATGGAACCAAAAGGGTGTGGGACAAACTTATCCCAACCCCCATCCCATGGCTTAACATTTCAAGAAACCAGTAAGACACAGTAGAGGGGGAGACTTTGGACCAAGACTGTTTTATCCTGGTTTCTTATGAAAAACTTCTTTAGAGATTATGTATTCCAGGAGGGGTCCTGTAGCATCATCAGCTACGCATAGTGTCAGGATGCTGTGGCTTTCACTGAGGGAAAAATAGCACAAATTTGCAGTGAAGAAGCCTTGATTATGTTGTTGCTGCTTCTGTGGAACTTGGTTAATGAGCTAGTCTTGAGAGATCCTTCAAAACAGCTTTTTCCAGTGTCCTGGAACAGAAGCTCTGTGAGGACAGCATATTCCAGGGACACCAGTATTAACACCAGGGTAGGCCTGCTTCATTTTGTCTCTCTGTGTTTTTAAGGAAAATACCATTGTGAACTTAATCCCCAGGAATTTACCTGTATTTTTCTATGCATATGCATACCTTGCTCTCTCTTTTTTTTTTTTTCCCGGTACACGGGCCTCTCACTGTTGTGGCCTCTCCCGTTGCGGAGCACAGGCTCCGGACGCGCAGGCTCAGCGGCCGTGGCTCACGGGCCCAG
>NW_006793929.1:410114-419002 GCF_000442215.2 Lipotes vexillifer
TTTCCCGGTACACGGGCCTCTCACTGTTGTGGCCTCTCCCGTTGCGGAGCACAGGCTCCGGACGCGCAGGCTCAGCGGCCGTGGCTCACGGGCCCAGCCACTCCGCGGCATGTGGGATCTTCCCGGACCGGGGCACGAACCCGCGTACCCTGCATCGGCAGGCGGACTCTCAACCACTGTGCCACCAGGGAAGCCCTACCTTGCTCTCTTAAAAATTTTTTTAAAATATATTATTTCAGATTCACTGAAAAGTTGAAAGAGTAATCCAAAGAGTTCCAAGATATCCTTTACCCAGATTCTCCAAATGTTGACATTTGGTTTGTCCTCTCTCATATTTGTGTGTGTGTGTGATTACTTTTCTCTGAAATGTTTAATGTTAAGTTGCAGACTTGATACGCCTTTACTGCTAAATACTTTATTGTGTATTTCATAAAAACAAGGACGTTCTCTTACAAAACAACAGCATGATTATTAGAAATCAGGAAATTAAATGTTGATGCAACACTATTATTTAATCTGCAGGTCTTTTTCAGATCTTGCCAGTAGGCCACTTTAGAGCAAAAGGAAATCCAAGATTCTGTGGTGCCTTAAACCATCCTGTCTCTTTAGTCTCCTTTAATCTGGAACAGTTCCTGAATCTGTCTTTGTATTTCATGACTTTGACATTGACATTTTTGAAGACAACTGCCTGTGTTTTGGATAATGTCCCTCCACTTGGGTTTGCCCGTGGTTTCCTCCTGCTTAGATTCACATTATGCACTTTTGGCAGGTGTGGCATGGGGCGGTGCTGCAGCCGTCTTAGTGTGTCTTACAGTGGGAGGCATATGCTGTTGATTAGTCCCATTCACTGGCCCTGTCATCACTTTATTAAGATCCTGTCTGTCAGATTCCCTCACAGAAAGTTACCATTTTTCCCTTTGTTGTTAATATGTATCTCATAGTAAGATCACTTGAGACTGTAAATATGTTACTCCTCATACTTTCACCCACTGGTTAAAGAATCCATTGAGGCATCTGGCATCGCCCTTCCTCGCTGGACCCACCGAATCTACCGCAGGGCCTGGCTGGGGCGCCGAAGGCCCAAGATCCAGCCCCGCATCGAGATGGGGAAAGAGGGCGGACGCAGCTAGCGTCAGGAAAAATTGCTGCTTGGGGACCCTGCGTTCACTCAGGCCACCAAGTGCCGTGGTTACCCCTCAGTCTTTCTCGACCTCTGCCTCTGAGAGGCTGCGGGTCGTCACCCAAGCACTCTGCAGTTAAACCGCAATCTTTCTGGATCCCTCGTTTCTTATCTGTAAAATGGAGTTAGTTTTCCGTATCACCGGGTTGTTGGGAGGATCTAATGATGTCATTTAGGAGAGCGTGGTCTAAAGTGTTCTATCAAGACCTTTGCATTGCAGCTGTAATTAAAGAATGCTGTCTCGTTACATTGTCACTGAAGAGCCAAATCTTAGATGCAGAAACAGATGTATTATGTGCAGTCCTTTACAGCAATCACAACAGAATGGGCCGCCACAAGCCCCATTTGGCCCTCAAACAGCATTTCAAAAAACAATTTAAAAAGGAACTATGTTGGATTCCTTCCCAGTCTTGTTTCTAGTAGGTTGAACAATGTTTAAAACGCTTGAAAGACATGAATTTGGAAGGTTCAATTCAAGATCTCTCTGAGTCATTTTCTTCTAATGAAAATCAGCCTGTAAATACCAAAGCATGTGTCGTCCCTAGCCAACCAGTGGTGGAACTGGTGTTGATGAAGATTTTGGGAGCCTGCAATTTGCTACTTCGCTTGTTGGACTGTTGCTGCAAGACATTTCTGTATCCTTGAATCAGCTAAACTTGACTGTGAAACATCTAGGTTTGCAAGAATTCATTATTTTAAACCTTGTGATGGTTGGGCTGGTGAGCAGGTTATGGCTCCGGACACGCAGGCTCAGCGGCCATGGCTCATGGGCCCAGCCGCTCCGCGGCACGTGGGATCCTCCCGGACTGGGGCACGAACCTGCGTCCCCTGCATCGGCAGGCGGACTCTCAACCACTGCGCCACCAGGGTTCTCTATAAACATGTTTTAAAAAGGCTGGTTTCTTTATATGAGCCATTGTTTGGATTACTTCAAGAGGTCTCCAGGATTCAACCATTGCCTTACTTCAAAGGTTTTACCTTTCCTTCTGATATTGCTGAATTTTTAGGAGAGCCCTACTTTGAAATCTTTAAGAAAAAAATGCCTACAGCTTTTGCAGCTAAAGGAGTAACTAAACTGCTAAATAAACTATTTCTAACAAAAGAGCAATCACAGAGGTCCAGTGAAGAAACATTACTTAGAATTTCCAAAAAAGCTAAACAAATGAAGATCAATATTCACAATAATGTGGATCTTGGACAGCCAGTAAAGAATAAGAAAATCTTAAAAGAAAAGTCATCAGAATTTGACGTGAGGGCTTTCTGCAAACAGCTGAAACACAAAGCTATTCAGGAGAACAGTTTTGAGTTTAAGTGTTCTCAATCCAAACTAAAGGCAACCAAACATTCTTCTTGGAAAACAATAGGAACTCCCTGTGTAAAAAGTCTTGTGCAAAGATTCCGAGAAACTGAGACTTTCGTACAACTTTCTGAAGAGATCCAAATGGCAATTCTGTGGTGTAGGAGCAAAAAACTCAAGGCTCAGACCACCTTTCTGGGTAATAAACTTCTTAAAAGTAACCGGCTTAAACATGTGGAAGCTCAAGGCTATAGTTTGCCAAAGAAACTAGAGTGCATAAAAACATCAATTTGCAACTGCCTTCTTCATGGCTCAGGTAGCAAAACTTTGAAGAATCATCTGAGACGAAGATCACAGAATAAATTTTCATTGAAACGAAGGAAACCACAGAGAAAGTTGCAATCGACTATTTTAAAGGAAGCCCAGCAGCCCCCTCAAGGGACTCAGAGTGCTACCGATATCGTTAAAGGGAGACTCTCACACCCTACAGTTCGTACAGCTGATCTCTACCCTAACAATAAGCAAGTGTTGAATAGAAGAGTTTCAAGTCCTGTCATACAAACTAAGGAGAAACAAATTCATGAAAATCTTATAGAAAGCAATGAAAATGAAACTGATTCTTGGACAACGATGCAAATAAAATCCATTGATGATTCTTACCCAGATCAGTTATGATAGTTGACAGATGGTGATTTTCTAATTCCATGTTTCTTTCTACGCTTATCAGTTGGAATTGTACTAAAAGGAAGAACTTTACTTTCTCCCTCATTTACTCTTTGGTTTATGTCTCTGCACTCATGAATGAATGAACTGCTTTATGCAATAGATTATAGTTTGTTATGCTTATTACCCATTTTTCTGCTTAAATTGTCCCAGACTTGGCCTGCAGAAGCCCCTTCCAGCTGGCCCTCCTGTCCTTTTGATGTGTTCTCATCATCTTTGAGGACTTCTTTACTTTCTGGCACAAAACCTCCAAGACTCAGCTTGCACTTTCCAGCCCTGGAATCAGCCATTTCTCCAAAGAGTCCAAGTTCATTTTAGTGGAGAATGATACTGAAAAACCCAGATCTGGGTGCTAGGTGTGCTCCTTGCTGCTTCTAGGCCTTTTCAGTGGACAAGTGTTCTCATTGTAAACATAAACAGAGACACATCATACAAAATTTTCTCTGATTTACTTTTTAAATTTAATGCTATGTCCTGGGGATCTATATGCACTGACATGAAGAGTTTTGTCTGTATTACAGAGTGTGGGTGTACTGTTATTTACTTAACTGTCCTTTATTGATGGACTTTTAGGTTGTTTCCAATATTCTGCTCTAAAAATAGTGGGGAATCTGTGAACCACATCATTGTCAACACAAATATTTCAGTCTCCTAGATCCCTCAAAGTAGAATTTCTGGGTTAAAGAGTAATATTAAATGGATAGCTTTGCCGCATTGCCCCCTCGCCCCTTCCAAGAAGCTTTATCACTCTGTGCACTCATCAGTGTGTGAAACTGCCTTTCCCCCTTTTAATTTGGCCAACACTGAAGGGAAGACTATAAATCTTGTTAATTTTTGCCAATCTAATGGATAAAGAAGACATTACTTTTTAAATTACATTTCCCAAATTACCAAAAATATTGAAAACCTTTTCTTGCTAGTTTATGTTTTAGCTTCTGTGAATAGCCTGTTCATACCCTTTGACCATTTTTTCTTATTAGGTCATCTTGCTGGGTTGTGGAAGGTACTATAACTTCGGACTTTATTCTCGGCAGCCTTTGATGTCTCCTTTAAGGGTGATGCATTTTTCATCCTAAAGGAGAAGGAAACTAACATATTCTGAGCACCCCTGCGTTCCAGGCCCTGGGCCAAGCGTCCGTGTGCATTCTCAGCAAGGTCCCGGCAGAAGGCCAGTGGTGTTGAGGGGGTGGCTGAGGCGAGGCATGATTAAGGCACCACCTGGGAGTGATTGTAAGTGATTGAATGGGGATTCAGACCCGGGTCTGTCTGGATCTAGTGCCATCTCCACGAAACTACGTAGCTTCCTTCACAGGATTTTGAAATGAATGCTTTATGTGTCAGTGTGGACGTGAAAATCAGTTACCTGGAGTCCCCAGTATCAACAATTTCTGTATCAGTAAAGGGCTTTTTCACTCAGTCCTGCTTGGTGAGCATACACATCTCTCAAAACCATCTATTTTATTCCTGGAGCTATTGTGGACTCTGCAGTCAAACTTCCTGTGAGTCTCCAGCTGGCTGTGTGACTTTGGGCGAGTGGCTTCATCTTTCTGTGCCCGGTTTTCTCACCCGCAAAACCGGGATGATGGCAGCAGCAAACTCAGAGGCTTTGCTGGGGGCTTGAATGAGTTAATACACGTCAGGTGCATGCAGTGGCGCCTGATGCCTGCTGAAAACCCAGGGAACGTACCTTAGGATGAGTCTATATGGAAAGCACGTGTGGGAGGCTGCATGGAACTGGCTCAGCCTCTTCTGGTTGGGTTTAATCTCTTAACCATCCCTTTTGTCATAACCCGGCCGGGAAATGGGAACCCAGGGCCCCTGGGTGCTGTTTGCTTGTATCCTCTCTCTACAGACCTTGCTTGTGCCCTGTCACGGGCCTGCCAGCTAGCCCCGTTGGCCCTTCCCCTCTGCCCGCAGCTGCTGACCTGGGACAGCTGAGACACTGCAGGCCTTTCTGTGTGCGGTCTGCTCAGTGGGGGTCACCTGGGAGGGTCTCAGAGGCAGGCAGTATCTGGTGGGGAGGGGCATGCTCTGGGGATAAAGAGGAGGTGTCCATTTTCTGGAATGGGGTCAGGAGAACAGACAGGTGTCCCCTGGCCTCCAGGAGGAGGGGAGGGGACCACTGGAGGGGCCAAGCGACCAGCTCCCCTCAGCTCCCTTCTTCAGAGCCTGTCCCTCAGACACCTATTCATTCTCCTGACCTCGAGCCCCTGCAGCGCCCCTTCTCTTACGCTTGCAGGCAGGACTCTGAGGTCTCCTGAAACCCCCGGCCTCCCTCGCTGCTCCCTGCCCCACGCCTCCACCAGTGCCCTTGAATGGCTGGCATCAGTGGCTGTTACAGTAGCTGCCTGATAACACTCACTCACTTCAGGATGTGGAACTCCTTTCCTTCCCTGTCCTGTGTTGCTTGCATTTCAAGTGGTGCATTCTCTAACCCATGAACTAGAGCTTTCAAGACGGATGACCTTGGTGTGCACATTCTGGGAGAGCGAAAGAAATGTATTTAGGCAGGTGCGTGTTTCTGGGAGAACAGGTCCTGTTAGGAAATGAGGATGCCCAGTTCAGGAGTCTCCCTGGGGTTATGGATTATGGGGCAGGTCAGTTGGGGTGCTTTTGGCTGCCAAGTGAGCAATGAGGATGTTTACTGTCTCACAGACCTGGAGCCCTACTCTAGCAGCAGTTTTGAAGTTTCATCGAGGACCTAGATGCTTCATCCTAGGGTCAGCTTCCCTGCGGTTATGAGATGGTCCTTAGCGTCAGCGGGACTGCGTGAAGGAGACACGCCAGCCAGTCCCCAGCCACAGCGTCTGCCTGTCCTCCCTCCGGTCTGTGGGAGCAGTGAGCATCATGTGGCCTTCCCGGACCCAGAACAGGAGGCTGTGGGCCGGCTGACTTAGGAGAGCTCCTCCGAGTGTGGCCCCCAGACCCGCCGCATCAACACCACCTGAGACTTGTCCGAAAAGCAGTCTCAGGCCCCAACCAACTGACTGAATCAGAAACTCTGGGTTGGGGCCCAGCGATCTGTTGCGAAACAAGCCTTCCAGGTGATTCTGATGCAAGGTCCAGTTTGAGAATTGCTCCCTTAGTCTAATCAAGACCACCCCCCCACTCCTCAGCTGGATATGGAGCTGGTGTTTCCGGAATCCAGAGAGGACAGTTCCCAGAATAGGCGGATGGGAGGGAGAAGTTGGGAGGTCAGCCCACAGCGTCAGCCGAGGGTTTAAGGAGCCTGTGGGCGGCTTTGCCCTCCTTGGCCCCCTGCCGCAGTGTATGGGCCCAGCTGAGTGTCCCAGCTCCCGTGCCCGCAGTGTCTCCAGCCCCTCTGAGCGGGGACCACGCGCTCCCTGCAGGACTTGGCACTGAAGGGGGCCACTTTGGGAGCCCCGGCCCCAGCTTCTCTCTGGCTCAGCGGGGATGGGGTGCGCGAGCCCTGCTGACTCGCTTTCCTAAGCCGGTCCGAAGCGTGTTCAGGTGTGTGGGGTTTGCACAAGCTGCTACTTCTCACTCAGGAAGAAACAGAGAGCAGTGCCGTTAGGAGGGGCTTGGGGAATGCTGGAGGCGCGGGCCCGGAGGGACGGCTGCCACAGAGACTATTCATAATGGCAGCGGGGGGTGACCTGCTTTCTCGTCCCCTTTCCGAGGCACAGCCTCACCTTCACGTTCCTGTGAAGTAAGACAGCCGCCTCCACGGTGTGATTCGTGAGATCAGACTAGCCCACTGTCCCAGACTTTTCCTGGAACTAGAGAGCTGGGGTATTTCTAGATTTTCTTGACTTTGCACGGCTTTCAAGGTTCATCCTAATACATAAAAGTGATGTATGGGAGCCTCACGCTGGGTGCCTCTGCATGGGTGCTGATGGCCCAGGAAGGAAGGGCAGCCCAGGGGGAGAGGGCCTGGGGAGGGTCCAGATAGTGTCTTCAGACGGCAGTGGTTTGTGACATCAATTTGAGATTGTAACTGGCATTAAAAATGTTTTTGAAATAAAATAGAAAATATCCAAGTATATTTCCTACAGGGAGGGTAAGCATTTTTTGATCCCACAGGTAGTTATTTGCACGTGTGTGTGTGGGTATTGTCACGGTGTGATTGTTTCTTCCTGTGGGTTTTTTTCAAAAAGTATTAAATCCGAGGGTCAAGCACGGGGAGAAGGGGGCTCCGCTGGATGTGTACGGACACGGGGTCTTTTGCTGGAGAGGGGGCCTCGGGGGGTGGTGCGTGGCTTACTCCAGGTGGAGAGCCACGGATGGGAAACGAGAAGGGCCTTTTAGCGATGTGGACCGGGGGAGTGGAGCTGGAGCCGCGAGGACAGCAGGGAGGGGTCTGAACTTCCTGGTCTCACTCTGGTTTACTGTTTGTGGTGTTAGACCACCTGGGCCAAATCCTCCTGAAGATGTTGGGTGTCCTCAGCCTGGCCACTCTGAGACTGGGGAGGCCGTGGCAGGGAGTGTGTCGACTTTTCAGAGGTTTAAAATTTGACTCTGGACGCCTGACCCATCCTTCTGACAGGGCGGATCAGCATATGGTGACCTACAGAGGGAGGGCGGGGAAAGGGGATAGAGGTGGAGACAGATGTGGACAGGTGTCTGCGTCCGGCTTGTTTGGAGGCTGGCCCCACCGTTGCCTGTGAGCAGTGACAGGACAACTCCCACGTCGCCTTGGCTGCCGTTGGGACGGGGTGATATGCATTGTTTCACGCCGGGGTTAGTCTAGTTTGTGTCACAAAGCATATGCAGTAATGGCTTCGGGGTGTCAGTGTCTGTTTTTTGAGGGGGGCAAGTTGGATTGTGGGAAGAGAAAGTGCTGGACAAGAACCTGAGTCAGCTTTCTCATGTGTAAAATGCGGAAGGTGCCTGGCTCACGGGCATGGGGGCGGGTGCTGTGTGGATTAAATAGTATTGAGACAAGCAGGAGAGGTCTGGGCACTGCAGCTCTGGACCAGTGCCTGTCCAGGGAAGGTACTGTCTCGCAGGAGGTCCGGCGTCTCCCCTCTCGACTTTGCAGTCTCGATTACCTTTTTTCCTACTGTGCCCTGTTCTAAAAAGTGTATTCAAAAGGCTAGAGTGCATCCCATATCTCAGTCCTTCCCAGGGCACCTCTAAAGGGAAATGCTGCAGAGGAAGGAGGTTTTGAGAGGTAGGGGGCTGCCGGCAAGGGCCACAGGAGCAGGATGTGGGCAGAAGTGGGAAGAGGGAAGTGAGAGGGGCCTGGGCTCACAGGTGTTTAGTCAGGTGGCCACTGACCCAGCTGCCTTCTACTGACACTTTTTTTTTCTAAAGCACATAGAAACTTCTGATTGTGTGCAGTGGAATGCTAAGTATTTTCACGTGTCTTAGTTATTGCTTCGACTGTGTTCTGCGTAAACACACGTTAAACAGTGTGATCACATTGCCTAATTGGGTGCTGATCCGATGGCCCGTAAAATGGAATCATTGGTGGAGCGTGTGCCAAGCAGCATCAAGGTGCCCCAGAATCTTCCACGCGTTGTTACTGCTCTGGTTTGGAAGAGGAGTGGTGGGTGAGTGGATTGGCCTCGCGGAAACACCCTGCTGGTCGACAGGCCCGCCTGGGGGAGGAGGAAGGCGCATTTGGGTTTTACCCCCGGCTTGCAGGTGATTTGGGGAAGTCGGGCCTGAGTTTTACCTTCTCCTTCCTTGTTCATCTAGTGAAGCTCAGTCCCTGCATTCCTG
>NW_006793929.1:419107-419794 GCF_000442215.2 Lipotes vexillifer
ATTCCTGCCCCCTTGGCCCCCAATCCTGCATCGCAGTAGAATTGTGATGGTGCCTGAGGGCTGCATGGGTGAAGTCTTGTGTGTGCTTGGTTTGGTGGGCCTCAGGCTCAGACACAGGCATACATAAAGTCTATTTAGGGAAGTGCTTCTTGAGTCTGTGGCCTTGGAAGTCCACCTCCTGCCTTGTGCTCTTTCACTTTCCCTCCGCTCTGTAGTGATTCAGCAGCAGCTTTCCGGAATGGAGAAGCTTCGTGTCAGAGATGATGGAGGACCCCGGGCGTGTCCGTGGAGATGGAAGCTCCCTGTGTACCATGCAGACCAAAGTCTTCCTGGTCCAAGTAGAGCATCCGGTGCCGCCCCTGGCTCCTCCACCTGTGCCCCATCCCCACACCCCTACTCTGAGGCTCTTTGCAGAAAGTCCCCCAGTACAACTGCACTCTATGTTGAAGCCCAAATCCTTGTCATTCTCCGTGGACTGATGGAGACCACTCTACTCTCTGATATTTTGCCTTGATAATTTATGCACAGTTATTGTCTGGTTCAGCTCTGGATTCTCTCTGGCAGCTTGACATCCTTCCCTGACTTCACCACTTACCTCTCTCTGACCTCCTTTTTACTGTTTTTGACCTATTTTATTTCTGATTAGCCATCCTGACCTTTTTTTTTTTTTTTTTTTTTTTTTTTTTT
>NW_006793929.1:419864-422258 GCF_000442215.2 Lipotes vexillifer
TGTGGGATCTTCCCGGACCGGGGCACGAACCCGTGTCCCCTGCATCGGCAGGCGGACTCCCAACCACTGTGCCACCGGGTAAGCCCTTGTGTGTCTTCTTGAAATGCCGTTGAGCCCATGAGAACAGGAACCTGTCTTAACTTGATAGCAAAAATAATCTTGGAAATAGTTGGTGTTCTTCGTGTGATTTCTCAAGACACGTGTTTTGTGATTATCATTTTAGGTGCCTTCAAACTCTTATGGTATTTTGAATAAGTTCAGCAGAGGGAGGAAGATCTTTGCATTTTGAGTCAACTTAATTACTTAATCATTCTTTAATTAGTCAAATATCTTTACCAAGCTAGGTATTCACCTCATTGGTCAAAGACAGAAGAAAAGCCAGCAGATGGATTGGGAAGCAGTGAGGGGCCTTGTGCAGGGTTGTTTCACTGGCTCAGAGAGGAAGAATGCTTCCGTGACAGTAGTACCGCCATCTTGGTTAAGAAGATCCACGTTTTAAAATTAATCTCCACCAGTTCCTAACCTGGGACAACATAGGCCTTTTGCACTGGGGACTTGCTGATCGGGCTGTGACCCTGTGTGCTCTCAGGGCGTCAGGTCACGCTGTCTAGCGTGCAGGTTCGTTCCTCATCGCAGCAGCCAGCGCAGCCTCAGCCCCTTCTGTGGCCAAGAGGGTTCTAAGCTGTAGTGGGTGTGACTCATTTCAAACTGGATTAGATGAGACGTGATCAAATTCCAGGGCCGTAAAATCGCTGTATCATTCCTTGGAACTGGACGTGACAGGATCTGACCAGTGTTAGAGACCCATAGGTTGGCTGTGCCATAAACTGTTAAGGGTTGTACCAGTGTTTGTCATGGCAACCAGCAGCCCATGGCTTAGACTGTGAACCTAGTTTAGTGGACTAACTGTAATGAATAAAAAGGGGCTATTTTTACCTCATAACCTAGATTTGTCTGGACTGAATATGCAAGCCAAGCTATTAAATGTTTGGGGCAGTAAACAGGAATTCAGTATATTAAGTCTTTTTGAGCCTGCTAGTGGGGCAGGCCTGGAAATAGGATTGGTTAGCTTTTTTAGGATTATAAGTGTTGACTGCGTTAGGAAGGAACTGTTTTATGAAATAACTGTATAACGAAGTGAATCTTCTTATGCTTATAAGGTCTTGCGAGAATGTACTCACCTTAGCCTGGAGCCCAGGGTAAATTTGAGAATGCTTTGTTTAAAGGTCTCTTTCGGGGAAAATGGGACTGTTAATGAACTTAAATCTAAACTAGTATCCTTCCTTATCCCCAGCTCTCAGCATTCCAGGGTGGTGACATTCTCCACCATTGGATATAAGTGAGAAATGGTAAAATTGTTAGGATTAACATCTGGTTGTGTGTAACAGAACAAATCTGAAGGAAAAGAGGCTTAGTTAAAGTAGGCATTTATTTCTCTTTATCTACTGAGGTCTGGAGGTAGGCAATCAGAGCTTGTGCCCTACCATCCCTAAGCCCAGGCCTCACGTCCAGGACCGCGGCTAGAGGTCTGGAGGTAGGCAATCAGAGCTTGTGCCCTACCATCCCTAAGCCCAGGCCTCACGCCCAGGACCGCGGCTAGAGGTACACCGAGCTCGTGGGCATTCCAGACACCAGGCCGCAGGAAGGCAAACTTCCTTGAGAACTCCTCGTCGAGCTCTGTCCTTGTATCTTGTTGGCAAGAGCTGAACCCCTGGCCACACCTAGATGCCAAGGAGGCACGCAACCCCATGCCAACCGAGTCAGGGTCCTGGGCCTGTTTCTAAGGAGGAAGGGAAGAATGGACATCGGAGGCAACTAGCTGTGTCTTGCCTGCAAGTTGTTCATCTGTTTTGAAAGATGAGTTTTTGTGCTTGTTGGGAAAGTGTTGGCAAAATTTCTGTGGGGAAACTAGGCGTGGGCATCTAACTAAAAACTCAAGGGCTTAAGACCTTTCTCACTTCCACATGGGCCTTCATACTGGAGCCTGAAAGAGGTCACTGATCCTTTTGTGCCTCCACTTCCTCATTTAAAGAACAGAAATGGTAGGAGTCTAATCTGAGTTCTCAGGGCCAGTGCTGAGCTCCGCAGACTGGAGTTGCTTTTCCCCCGTAGCTCCCTTGGGGTTTCTGGACCCATGGGTGTGTTCAGAAGGCAAGGGCTGCCTGGGCGTGGGGATTTCAGGCAGAGTGTGAGATCCAGTCAAGGGCCAGTGGGCGAGATGCCCTGAGTGGGAAGAGGCCTGGAGTGGGAGGGCCTGGGAGAGGCAGAGAGTTTCTCTCTCCAGAGCCATCCTCGCCCTGAGCCTGCCACGGACATGCCCCCTCCCCAGAGGGTTGGGGGAGGGCCAGCCTCACCAGCTGAGTTGAGAGATGCCTGGGTCTGCTTGTATCTCTC